>NW_016107503.1:490813-589071 GCF_001604975.1 Cebus imitator
TCTGAGACAGAATCTCACTCTTTTGCCTAGGCTGGAGTGCAGTGGTGCAATTCAGGTCTCTGAAACCTCTGCCTTTTGGGTTCAAGTGATTCTCCTGCCTTAGCCTCCTGAGTAGCTGGGATTACTCAGCTGCCAGCCACCACACCCGGCTAATTTTTGTATTTTTAGTACAGACAAGGTTTCACCATGTTAGCCAGGCTGGTCTTGAACACCTGACCTCAAGTGATTTGCCCGTCTAGGCCTCCCAAAGTGCTGAGATTACAGTCATGAGCCACTGTACCTGGCCACTAAAGACAGTTTTAATTAAACCTTAATTTATAGCTTTAAATCCAGTGTTTCATAACTTGATTTTTCTTTATAATCAGTACATAAAGATCCATACAAATTTGAAAGTTGGTAAAATTATGTCAAAAATCAAAGTGGTACCTTATTAAAAGCAAGAATGTCTTGTTTTGTTGACTGAAGAGTTTTCTATTAGATGCAGGGTGTATATACCAATTCTCAGGGGATTTTACAATATATATTCAATTGAATATGTATTCATTTTATATTCTGTTTGCATTAGGTACTGTGTAAGAAACTAAAGATTGCCGGAGTAAATTAGGCAAATAGTCTCTGTTCTCAAGAAACTTAGAGTGTGTAACACAATTGTTTAACAAAGTCATAAAACGTGATCTTTCATGATTTTTTTTTTCACTTAGCAGAATGTTTGCAAGTTTTACTCCTGTCATATCATGTGTCAGTTCCATTTTTACTTTTTATTTACCATTTTGCTATTCCGCTGTATGGATACATCATACTTTGTGACTGGGAGTCTTGCTGTGTCCATTGGTAGAACCATTCCTACTATGGAGTGTAAGACATGGAGCCACAGAGCCGATAGTTGCAGGACTGTAGGAGAGAGAAGCACAAAATCTCCCAGTAATTTCACTGTAAATTATAAGAAATAACGTCACTCCAACTTCCACTCTGTGGTTCTTTTTTAAATTATTTGTATCTATGTATTTTTTAAACATTTATTTTAGGCTCAGGTGTATATGAGTAGCCTTGTAATATAGGTAGTAGGCTCATGTCATGGGGATTTGATGTACCATGTGATTCTTAAATTCATGTAGTCAACCCATTAGAAAAACATTAACATATAATAGTTGTTTATTTAAGAAAGTTTAAGGATGGTATACATTGTATCTTGTAGGATGGCTTTCCATACCCTCAGGGTCTGAACTCCAAAGTTGCAAAAGCCTGTTTCGTTTTGACGACTGGCAGCTTCTGAGCAGTGTAATATGTGATAGGGCTAATGGATTTTATGGTCATGTAACCACCGCTGAACCTCCTTTGTTGTAAATTGTATCACTCTCTTGAATGAAATATAATGTAGGATTCTATGTTGCTCAATCAAATACTCTGTAAGTCTTTGCATAGTGATGCTGAGGCCATGTGGGGAGAATAAATGAATATGTACTGTGAATATAGGTTGATTTCCATAAAGTTGAGGGATGGTGCCGTTGTTGGTCTATATTGCTGAAAATTTTAGTCATTTGGCAGCAACACTAACTCAACTGGCTTTGCTGAAATAGAATTTATACTGTTGAACTTATTTGCAGGTTCCATTACCTCTCCAATGGGCTATTGCATTAGTACTTTGATGGGTCATGACAGTGCTTGGCTGATATCAACTGCTTGTTAATCTGTTTACTTGGCTATTTGAGGAATCTTCAGTGGTGGATACCCTTTAAACCTGTTAATACATGATAAAAAGATCTTCATTCTTTGCCTCTGTTATAACAGATCTACTTACGTCTCTCTTCCCTAGAATTCCTTGTTTGAAATTTCTGATCTTATCTTCTTTGAGATCACTGACCAAGAGTCAGGACATTTGCCACTCATCATTAACTGTTGTATATGTTTGTCTCCTGCCACTTTTTACAAAGCAGATGACAATGTGCATCTTACAAAGCTCTGGCATTTGGGAAGATTTTGCTCACTGCTGCCTTTCAGGGGCTGTAGTGTTAGAGAAGTTTCTTGTTGTACTCACATCTGAGCAGACTATTCTGTGAACAAAGCCAGGCTTTTTTTCTCCTACATCAGTTGGCCATATGGGATATTCTTTTTCCTGACATGTGACAATAAGCATGAGCCAAAGCATAAATGCAGAAGCGATAATGGCATGCCCTCTGGGCCATCTGCTCATGCATCTTACGCGTGCCCCTTGACCCTGTTCTTGCCAGTTCCCAGATGTTCCATTTCTGTCTTATGATGGATTGCTGTTGGACCTGCACAAGTTTATGACTTTGTGTATCTGACATAACCCAAATTATAAAGAATTGTTCTGGCTGCAAAGTTACGACAGGTTCCAATCAGACCCTCCTTTTATATCATGTCCCAGTAAGAATACAAGACATATTTGAGTGACCTATTCTGTGCTGAAAAAGGCATGGTCATGCATGTCACTTGTTGGGATGTACTCTCAGAAGCAACATCTGTAAAATATGAACAAAGCAAGGTTGGTCAGGGAAAAAAGTTAAAGTGTGATGATGTTGCAACAATAACCTCAGTTAATCTCTCAGAGAACTCCGAGGCTTAAATGGCTTTCCAGAGATGCCACAAATTGAAGCAAAAGCTTTGGTCTTTGTGTCTTGAATTAACTCATTGCCAGAAGCTGACTGCCCCTAAAAAGAGCTTTACCCTTGAGCAAATCATTTTGCTGTGAGATAGCAGCAAACACCTCTCAGCAGCTGGAGAGATGAGTTCCTGGATTCTGAGATCTGGGTGGCCCATCAAAACCTTGGCAACATGTATTCTTCCTAACTAGTCATGTTTTAAAACACTGATAAGCTCAAAGATGAAAAATAAACGTTCCTGCTAATATTTGATATTTCTCTCATTTTAATTGCCTTTTGAAATGTCTGGGTATGGTGTAGGCTCTTGTAAAGGTTTCAGTTGTTCTGTCCTGGAAATACTCAGACTTTCCCCACAATTATTAAGGAACTGCTTCCTTAGTAATTCCCTTTCCAAGAGAAATAAGTGAGAAAGTAGAGAAAGCAGAACACAGAAGGGAAATAATCCCAGCAAGAGTGTGATTCAGACAAAGTTCCACAGAGCGTAATTCAGAGAGTTTCTCTGGATCCTGGGGGGTGACTTTGGGTAAATTATGCTACAGACGATGGGACTAGACTTTCGAAGTGTCACATCCTGCAGTCATTGGTTAACTGGAGCAAAAACTTTCAGGCTTCTTGCTTTTTGATATGAGAATAAGCATACCCAGCAACTTTTGTACCATACACTAAAGAAAATCAATGATGTGGGTCAGAAAAGGCAATAACACACGCAAAAAAGGGAGGGGCACACTGCCAAGAGTAAAAAAATTAATGGAAAGAAATCTGTACTGAAGACAACAATGTCAGATACAGGTGATGGATTATACACTAAAAATACATTTTTTTTTCAACCAAAGCTTCCCATTTTATATTTATCAGGGTGATTACCTGTCTTCTCCTTTTTCCTAGAATGCTTCACTTTTACCTTTTTTCCAAGGTGTTGCAGAAAATTAACGTTATTTTGCTATTGATTCAACTTACTGATTTTGGAAATTGGAGAACACGCGTGAGGTATTTTCGGTGTTAAAATGTCAAGTAAAGGCCTGAACTATTTGGGAACATTTCAGTTTTTATGTTCAATAGATAAGATGCCAAGAACTCACAAGGGAAAATGAGACTTTTGAGAACAGTCACCTCTAATTAGGAGAGGACATTGTATTCGTAGGCTGATTTCTTCCACATCTCTTGCAAATAATTTTTTCTGCTTGACTTAGCATGTCTCTTGTTATAGTATTTGGAGTATAATGGAAATTGGAATAAGGCAGCAAAATACTGAAATGGGAGGAAAGTGTGTGTGTGTGTGTGTGTGTGTCTGTGTATGTGTGCGTGAGAGAGAGAGAGAGATTTTTATGTGTTTTAGTAAAAAAGTAGTTCTTGAAACCGTGAGAGATTCCGTAGCCTTGTTCCCATTAAGTAGGAAACATCTGGGCATATATAAAATGTTCTGTGATTTTTCAGGTCGAGTTAAAGCTTTCATCTCTTTCTTATCTTAGAATTCCAAATGTTCATAAAGCCACAGAAATATGATGGAGTCCTAGTGCTTTTATCAGGATAACAAAAATACAGTTTTCTTTTAAAGTCTTTTGGCAACATGAAAGCACATTCATGGTCATTTCTCAAATCATTTTTCACTGTTTTCACACAATTGTCATTTAACACATCAATTAATAAGCTAAATAAAACAATACATTTATGCACTGAATATATACATATTTATTTTGTGTATGAGTATGTTGTAGTTCTGTCTGAACATTTTGTAAAAGGCACATCTTAACATATGGCTTTTTCAATTAAAGTCTTCAATAGATTTTAATTGCTTTCAAAAAAAAAATGACGACCTTCCATGATATAAACAGGTTCTTCCCACTTACACATTTCCTGTTTCTACAACTTCTTTTTATTTTACACTTTTCCCTATGTGACCCAACCATCAGCTAAACCAAGCAACTTCTCATGTCTTTTGATGGTCATATTCTCTTCTAGCTGTATTTTATATATGGCATTTCTTTTTAAATTTTCACTTTTTACAGTGTATTACTGTAGTGACTCCTGTTTTTTCAGAGCTTATGCCAATATTTTTTCCAAGCTTTCTCTAACTGTTTTCTTTCCAGGAGGAGTTAGGATTTCTCTTCTATTCTTCTATGTGTAATGTCAGCATTGCACATATTCCACCATATCTCATGTGTTGGTTTACTTGTTTCTCTCTCATATCATGATTTATCAAAAGTCATTTACCCAATATTTACTATATTTCAGTCTAAGTATTAAAGATACAATGATGGAATAAAGTAATTCCTATTCTCTAGTAGCTCCCAAAGAAGAAAACAATTCCTATGGTGACATAGCATTAAAAAGGAGATATGCAAAAGAACCATGGTAACACAGATGACTGACAGCTTGGGAGGAAATAGTAGTTTGGCAAGATGATAAGGGAGGGTGGGATGAACTTAATCTGGGCTTTGAGTAATGAATAGAACTTTTCTAGACTGATCTCAGAGTGGGGGTGCAAATAATATTCCACACAAGACAACAAAGTGAGAATAAAGTTTATAGTGTTTCTAGACTAAATAATAGAGTAAATAATTTGAGTGCATAATGAAATTAAAGCTATGTGCAATGAATAGTGTTTCTTTTTGTTTAATTTTTTTTTCTTTTAAAATGTTAATACATTTAGTTTTTGAAATAGTGCTTTTTTAAAAAAAAAATGGTAATTGAGAAAAGCACACATAAATGGAGTGAATTAAAAGAGCCACTGCGCTGCTCTTCAAAAATAAACATTGATTACATTTGGTGACCAGCAGTTCACTCTTCTTAATCATAGGAATATTTGTGTAATATCAATACGGATCAACTCCCTAGCACAACTGTGAGTCAATTCGCAATTTTATGTTTTCTTCCACTTTCACACCATCAACTACTTATTTTTCTTATCTTAATACCTTTTTTTTTGTCAGAGTTATTTCATTAAGATTCTGATCTGCAGCATTTTTTTTCTAGTTTCTGTGATCTTTTTAAACAAAGAATTCCATAATCACTGTTCCATTAACTTTTGGCCTTACATGTTGCTGTAGAAAAATCTGAGTTCAGCCCGATTCATTCCCTGCCACCCCACTTTCAGTTGAGTTAACATTTTAGATCTGAGGATTAAAGAGTTTTCTCTTTAAAGTGAAATAACATATATACAGTTTTAATCTTGGTCATTTACTTGAAATGATGTGAAGAGAATGGCACTTTACCTCTGTAGTCTTCCTCCCCAAACCCATAATCTAAGTCTAATCATAACTTTTAAAAAATCCGGAAAACACTAGCTGTGAGACCTTCTTTGTACTACCTATTCAGTGTTCCTGAAAACCACCAAGGACGTCAAAAACAAAGTCAGCAAAAACGCCTCTCAAACTAGAAAATCCTAAGGAGACATAATGACTAAATGTAATGTGATATCCTAAATAGGAGCCTGGAAGAGAAAAAAGAACATTAAGTAAAAGCTAGAGAAAATCTGAATAAAGTGTGAACTTAATAATGCTGGGTTAATATTGACTCATTAATTATGAAAAATATGTCATACTAGTGTAAGATATTAGCAATACAGAAAATTGGGTTTGGGAGCTCTATATTCTTCTGTCCACAAAATTACTCCAAAACTAAAAGTTTGTTTTTTGAAAGCCAGCTATTTCACATTTCACTTCCACCACTTCCCAGTTATAAAGAGTAAGGCATTAGTGATTATCATACACATGAATCATAAAAAGGCTATTCTTATTAACAGAGTGAACTCCTGTTCAGAGAATCCAGGGGCATGCCTAAAGACTCAGAATTTGGTCATTCTGAAATTTTAAAATGGTGAATAAACTTGATTGGGTAGTAAAAAATATTAATACGTCACCATAATAAATATTTATATTCACTACCAGTTTCCATTGTAATTCTCATCAAAGATACTGAGTGATCACTTTTATTAATTCTTAATTTTTTTTACTTAACAATTTTGAGTGGTGTGTTGAAGTGCTAGAAAAGCCATAACTGAAATGTAAACAGTAGTTATTAATTAATTTGATTCTCATTTTTATCATAACAATGATTTCTTTACATGATTACATAATACCTTTCATTTTTACTTAACTTTAGGACATCTTCCCAAGTTTTCTAACTCATAATCTTGCGTATGAAAAGAAAGGAACCATCATTTTTATTTTGGAAGTATACACTTGAGTTCTTTATATTTTGATATGAACCCTTTGTAGAAATGTGGAAAATATTGTTTTCCAGCCTATTTCTATGTTTTTATTTTTGTTTATGGTTTTTTTTTGGTGTAAGATGCTTTTTAATCTGATCGTGGCAAATATACAGTCTTTTCCTTAATTTGTTTGTGTTAGTGTCCAAATAATTAAAGCTTTCTTATTTCATAGATAAAATGAAGATAGCTTATATTTTATCTAACAGCTTTCAAGTTTATTTCCTCATTATTTTATTCACATTTTATTGTTAAATCAGTTCATCTTTTATTATCAAATCACTATGGGGTTATTCCTATATTTTAAAGTCCATATTATGTTTGATATCAGTTATTAATATTTGATCTTTCTTTCTGATTTAAATGCTTTTGTGCCATATTGTGGGTCTGTTCTTTTTTATTATTTATTTATCTATCATAGACATAAAATAACACTTTTATTATCTGTAGCTCTAACTATGCCTTGAAGACTGGAAGAGCAAATCCCTTATTCTTACACTTTTTCTGAAAAATTACATTATTAGATAATTATTGGGATATCCTCGAAAATGTTTTCTCTCATATTTATTTTTAAAATCAGCTCATTTAACTTTATTTTACAAATGGTGTTTTGTTTCAGAAGACATTATATTTATAAAGTATTTGGGGGAGAAATAGTAACTTTACAATGTTGAGTAATATTAAATGTCCAACCCTTCCGATCTTCAAAATATTTTTTTGTGGAACTGTTTTATTTTATTTATTTATGTTTGTCCACTCGTATATCTACAATTACTTTTTAAACTGTCTTTTTAAAACTGATTTCTTATTTTATATTATTGCATTGGCTACAAGTCTTTGCATTATGGTAAACTGTAGCAGTGACAAAATTCATCCCTCCCTTGCTTCTGATTTTAATGGGAATGATCATAAGAAGTATATTTACTGGAAGTTTTAGTAGATAATTTTTGTCAAGATGAAACAGTTTATTCAAGTCTTACATGCTGTGATTTTTTTTTTAAATCAAATATGAGTGTTTAATAGCTAATGGTTTTTCTGTTTAATAGCTAATGCTTTTTCTGCACTCACTGAGTTGTCTGCATGTGTTATGTGTTTCATACATTTAATATAAATATACATATATGTATAAATTATCATGTAAATTAAAATAACATTTAATATTTATTATACATAATAATAAAATATGCTAAAATAGCAGACATTTATGTTAAATATGTTAATGTGGGATTGGTATTATTAGATATTCTAATGTGTTAACTCATACTTGTTATTCAACTTACCCATCAAATATTTATTTGGACCTACTCTTCACCAGCCAGTGACTAAGAGAGCTTTTGGGATACACTGGTAACAAAACAACAATATCTGCATTTAAGTAATAAAGCATACTGATCATGGTGAATTATGATATATAATTCCACTTGCCTGTGTTATAGTTATGATTGTTTATAAGTTTGAAATAAAATAATTTTAAAGTTTTTTCTTTTTCTTTTATTTTCCTGTTGTAAGATTATTTTAGCCTCATAATGTTATTTTCTCTTTTTCTCTCTGCAATGGTTTACATAGCAGAAATTATCTGTTTCTGGAAGGTTTGGTAATGCACCTCTTGGACTGTACCTTTTTGGTATGTTTGTGTCTGTGATGTGAGTCTTAAATATATTGGCATAAATGTATTAAGATCAAGAAATTTCTGTCATCCAGCAAATGGGAACTTTAAATTGAAAACGTGAGATTTTGTTATGGAAAGTTAGGACAATTTTTTCCACATCTGAGTTTATGTCTCAGAGTCCTATTGCTTCTTGACCTTTTGGCTAAGATTAGGTGAGTCTTATTAACCAAATAGCCATTTTTATTATGATGATCCTTATTACTTCAAGAAGGCAGTATAAGGCGATGTAGAAGATAAAAAAGAATACTGTCTTAGGAGTTAACGGAGCAAGTCCAAGTCCCAGGACTTTCCTAGGTCGACTATTTGACCAAGGCAAAGTCTCAATTGACTCAACTGCCAGATGGGGTGACTTTTAGAGTCCTTATCATTTTTCTTATAGTTCTGTAAAGCAATTAATGCAAAAGTGTTTGAAAAATTACCCAAGTATACCTAAAATTGTGATGTTGACTATTTTCTATACTCAAGTAATATTCACAAAGGAATTTGAGTTCCTTTGTTAGGGCTTCCTGTGATCCACCCTTTTTGCAGTAACTGATTAAATAAATGACGTAATAATTTAGATAGCAAAGAAAGGGAATAGAGACCTTTTAATCACCATTTTTAAATGAACTTCAGAAATAATTTCAAGAGAAGTGTGACTTTTTTTTTTTCTGAGATAGAGTCTCGCTTCTATTGCCCAGGCTGGAGTGCAGTGGTGCAATCTCGGCTCACTGCAACCTCCACCTCCTGGGTTCAAGTAGAGATGGGGTTTCACCATCTTGGCTAGGCTGATCTTGAACTCCTGACCTCATGATCCACCCACCATGGCCTCCCAAAGGGCTGGGATTACAGCCACTGTGCCTGACCAAGTGGGACCTTTTTAAAATAATTCTAAAATTAAACAAAAGAGTTATCTCTCTTTTCCCTTAGAACTTGGTTATTTTCTGTGTTTTCGGTCTGTATGATTGTATGAGTTTCCAGTACTCCTATAGCAAGGTACCACAAACTGGTTACTTAAAGGGAGAAAAAGGGATTGTTTCACAATTCTGAAGGCTAGATGTCTAAAATCAAGGTACTAGCAGGGTCAGGCTCCCTTGGCATGCATAGGGAAAAATCTTACATTGCCTCTTCCAAGGTCTCATGGTGGCCATCAGCCTTTGATATCCCTTGGCTTGCTGTTGCATCACTCTGATCTCTGTCTCTGTCGTAATGCATTTTTTTTTCTTATGTGTCTACTTTTTTCTTATAAGGATACCAGTCAAATTGCATTAAGGGTCTAACCTACACCAGTATGACCTCATCTTCCTTCAACTATTACATCTGCAATTATCCTATTTCTAAACAAGTTCACATTCTGAGAGATTAGAAATTAAGATTTCAACATATCTTTTTCAAGGACAAAATTCCACCCAATACCATAATATAATACAGATGAATTAACACAGAAATGCATCACAGCATCATTCTCAAATGCTATTTTAAGTGTAACAAGTGTAGTTCATTCGATTGATTGATGCAAGGAGATAGTAATGGAAGCTCAGCATGACTTTAAAATCAAGCAAATACATATTAAACCTAGAAAAAAGTAAAAAGATTATTTCTAGACAACTAAATATTGCATCACAATTCTTCCTCCCAGGAAGAACTCTCATATTAAACTCTCACTTGAACTCACGGGAAGTAATAGGACATCACTTTGTGTTCTCAGTTTTTCAGAAAAAGGCAGGTGGTCTATTCATGTAGTTTCTGCAACTTAGGAGAATGGACGACACCTGTGACATTCAGACAATCAGAACTGGGCTCTCATTAGGGCATGCTGTTTGCTCTGCACATAGTTTACTAGATGACTGACTAAATGATTCACTGGCATCCTGTTGGTAATTTCTGATCAACATGCAGTCCCTATTTCAGTACATACCACCAGAATGCATTAGCCTCGAAAACAATTCCTTTTTTCTTTAGCTCTCAGACAGGAATCATTTAAGTTACACAAAATATCAGGTATTGGAAGACTTTAATTATTTTTTAACCACTACTGTGCCTTTATCAATTTTCCAGGATAGAATTTATTTTTTGAAGTGTTTGTTTTTAAAATAACAAATGCTTTTTTTTAAAAAAAGTTTAACATATTTATATTATTAAAAACATTTTCTTTTAATGTATCTCCTTTTTTATTTTGTGCTATACTACCTATTAAAATAAAACTCAATAAGCAACATTTGTAAATTTTTTTAGTATAAAGCATATAAAATGTATTATCTTAACTATTTCTAAGTACACAGTTCAGTAATGTTGTGTGTATTTACATTATTGTGCAAGCTGGATATATTATGTTTTATAAATTTTACATTTTTTAAACACCAATCTATTTTGTGGGTGCATTTGTGCAAAAAAGAATCGTTTTTGACAGATTCTTTAGAAATCTATATCAACAGATCAGGCATGGTGACTCACGCCTGTAATGCCAGCAGTTTGGGAGGCCGAGGCAGACGGATCATGAGGTCAAGAGATCGAGACCATCCTGGCCAACATGGTGAAACCTCGTCTCTACTAAAAATGCAAAAATTAGCTGGGCATGGTGGCACGTGCCTGTAGTCCCAGCTACTTGGGAGGCTGAGTCAGGAGCATTGCTTGAACCTGGGAGGCAGAGGTTGCAGTCAGCCAAGATCAGGCCACTGCACTCCAGCCTGGGCCACAGAGCAAGACTGTCTTAAAAAAAAAAAAAAAAAAAAAAAGGAATCTGCCCACCTTGACCTCTCAAAGTACTGGGATTATGGGTGTGAGCCACCACGCCCAGCAAGTGCAGCTCTCTTCTGCTGAAATCTGCCTCCTTTCTTTTTCCTCTGTTTTTTCCAGTGTGACAGTCTTTCCTGCCTTTGAAGACTAGTATCATGAGTTCTTTTCACATAACCACATTAAATATCCCTTGCTCTCTCAGTTGTATTTAGCTTTTTTATTGTTCTTCTGTAGACATGGTTAGTTGGTTAGTTTTCCATTTAAACTTTGCTGTCAAAAAGGAAAATATTATTGTTATTATCCAGACACCAAGGAGTAGTATAGGATAATCACCTCCATTGTTGAGATAATTTCATCCAGATTCTTGTAATTTAAATCCATATTATCCCATTGAGAACTAATTGAATACCTCTTAGTGACCATTAAGACTTTGAAGAGAAAGAAAGTTATGGAAAGTGTGATAGCTGATATTATCTTGGTTAAAACTATAAATAGAAATCTACATGGATGGAGCTGGAGGCCATTATCCTAAGTGAAGTAACTCAGAAATGGAAAACTAAATACCACATTTTCTTTCATAAGTGGAAGCTAAATTATGGGTACAGAAAAACATACAGAGTGGTATAATGAACTTTGGAGACTCACAAAAGAGAGAGGGAGGGGAGTAAGGGATAATGTAATTACCTATTGGGTACAATGTCACTATTCAAGGGAGAGGTACACTAATAGCTCTGACTTCACTACTATGTCATTCATCCATGTAACCAAAAATCACTTGTATCCCTAAAGTTCTTGAAATTTCTTTTTTAAAAAAAGAGTCAATAAAATAAAAATAGAACATCTGTGCTTTGAATCCAGGAAAAAAGAACCTTGCTTTTAATTTAGTTTACCTTGGAGTACTCAATTACAGCAATTATCTTGAATGACTATACCATTAAATTAGTGCTTAGAAAATAAAAATTATCTACATTAACTAATATTTCTGAATATAAAATTAATGTACATTTATTAAATATTTTCTTATAATACAGGAAAATGTAAGATGCAAAATAATTTCACAAATCACTCATAAACTTAACAGTCAGAACTGACAATTGTTAACACACACAAACGTGAACATGCATGGATGCACACACACCTTGTCTATTGTATGAAAGAAAGTATACCTTAGACTGTTTATTCTCTAGCCTTGTGGCAATACTGCAGAATTTCTCCAACTTCTTACAATAGAGTTAAAATTCCTATATAATGTAATTTGAATATGAATTCATTTTATAAAACCCAGGCAGTCTCTCACTTGCTGCCAAATATCACTTGGAAACAGGAAAAAAAACAAAAACAACTAGAAAATGGATCTTTGTGGTATGTGTTGTGCTGTATTTATTTAAATGGGGATTATGTTCCTGATCGAGAACTCAGCATTAAATCCATCATAGATACAGAACCTCATATTCTAAAGCACAAAAAATTTTATATTATTTATCTTAATTGGCATTTGAACTCTGAGATTTAAGACTCAAAAGAAGCTTAAAGGAACAGTATATATATTTACATATGACAGTTGGGAACTGGTCTTAAATTATGAATGAAGCATGTAAAATTTGAGATATTTTTATAAACTTATCATCATGTTTGTAGCAGACACTATTTAAATAAATATTAATACCTTAGAATAATAGCATGATTTTTTGATAATTATTTAAATAACCTGTAACTCTTAAAATGAGACATATTGAAAGCTTGAAGTAATACCACTTTTTCTCTATTATTTCTTCTAGCAATCAGAGATAATGAAAAATGTTTTTTTATGCCTTAGAGCTTCCTGCAGAATACTGCAGAATTACTTAAAATATGGGAACATCTCAGACTTCACTGGAAATGTGTAATAACAATTGCTTGATCATCTGCTAGAAAGTTTCACTAGAAGCATTAATTAGCAATATGGAAAATGCTTGGCGCTTACACTGATTTTACGGGCTCAGCTTCTGTGTGACCTTGAGCAATTTACTGAAACTTTTGGGACTTCCTTTACCCTTGTTTGTAAAAAGTGCTCAGTCTCAGTCTCTGATATACAAAGTTTTAGACAATTCACAAACTGTGGATCTACAAAGTAGAGAAGAAACTTTAAAGGTAGCACAATATACTATCCTATCCACATGTTCAAATTTATATTCTAACTTGAAGGGTTTAGAAAATTTTGAGAATATTCAGTGTTTGGTTTCTTTGCAAAAGCAAAATGCCTAATGAGAAACTGATATTGTTTACAGTTGCTATACATGTTCTTGATTTTTGGGGGAAGTAGTACCATCTATAAAAGCAAGCTGACATGATGGGCTCTATCAGATATAATATATGGCCCTCAAATTAAGAATATTTTTAACATATAAAATACTGCATTTTATTTTCATGTAATGTCTGTTCTTGATTTTAAATCCTATTAATATTTACTAAAGGAGAATGACACAATATCGTCTTTTTATAACATTTTTTACCCAAACAAAACTGCTGTTGTATATATTTGGAGAGTAATTTTAAATGGGAAAAATAATATCAGTAAATCCCACTGAGGTGAAAACCCTCTGAAACAGCTGGTATCCAAACCCACAGACTCTCATTAGTAATCTAATTTCAATTTGTATCTTTTGAGATCTACTAAACAAATTAAAGAAGTCAGAATTTTAATGGTGGTCTTATTAAACCATATTTCATATCACAAAAGTTTTTAAATTTAATTTAAAATCATGGTGCAGTAATGTAAAAATTATTCCTAATATTGCATTTTAGAGAGTTAGCATTTGGTTCAATAGCAGGGCTTATTCATGCTTACTTATAATAGAAAACTAGATGATTTTCCATTTGTAGTTTCTGAAGTGTGAACACTAACTGGTATCTGGCAATTGTTTTAAGCTTAATCACTCTAAAAAAGTATTTTAAAAGGTGTGCAGTATTAACCATATATTTCCTAGGATTATACTTTAATGTGTTTCTTACAATCGATATGCATTACTTTGAGACTGATTTTACAGAATTTTGAAGTTGAAACCCAGGAAAAAAATAGACATATTTCATTCTGTACACATGTACTGCTGGCAATGTTCTTAGCAAACAATGCCATTAATATAGTGTCTCTCATCTATTGATTTAACTCAGCAAGTAGCTATATTAAGACAGATGTGTGAACCCATCAAACCATGAAACTCAAAAGTAGGTGTGACTTTTATTTGCAATAGCTCTTGTATCAGAGACCTATTTAGCTTGGACTATTTGTCAAATAATAAAGAAAAAGTGAGAAAAGGACAGAGTTCTCAAACTGATGATCTGTGAGCTGATTCTGTCCATAGATGTGTTTTTTTGCCTGCATGATTTATCCAGAAAGTGATCTTTCAAAAATTTCCTAGTGAAAGGTTAACCATAAATCATCAGCAGCATGAAGACAGCAGTCTTGACAGGCTGAGGTTACATGCAAACAATTGCCTGTAATTGACAACAATTGCTTCCCTTGGAACTGACATGCTTTCTAGACCACCCTACTTAGCCTGATCCACCCAGTTATATTATAATACTTTCTGGTCCATGGAGGCATCTGCGTCTTTTACTCCATGTGTAGTAGTTTATTCTACCTCTATTACTGCTTTTCGAACATTGCTTACTAACTCGATGATCACCTAGCTGTTGGTCTGATTGCCAAATTACCAGGGGCAGGGCATTGCTTATCTTAGGTTTTTCTTCTTACTCCATGCCTGATCTTTTGTTTTTTCTTTTTCTCACTTCTTTGCATGTTCTCCTAAGATAAAATTATATCTACTTTTCACCAAGCTTTTGTTGTTATCCCCAAACTTTGAGAATGGAGAAAAAAAACATACCCCCATTCTCACAGGGATATCTGTTTGGAGATATCATGGTAGTGAAATAAAAGAATAAGAAAGAGTGAATAGGCAAATGGAAACCTTAAACTTCTTCCCCAACTAACCTATGAAAGATGCTGTTCAGTTTCCTAATGGGGAAAAACGACCACGGAAATTAGAACTAGAAATTGAGTTTAAAGAGCCTACAACAAATTAAGTGTGGTGATAAATATGTCACAAATGCTCTACCTGCATATCTCTAAGAAGTTTGCAAAGACAACAAGAAAAGTGCAATAATGGAACTCAAATTTAATCATCCGTCCCCGACTTCTCCATCAGAATAATATAAAAATTCACTATTGTTTAGATATATGAGTGATTTATCTTTTTATATAAAGACAGCTTAATATCAGAAACACGGAGCAAATAATCACACATTCATTTTCATTTTGCATATGTAATAGGAATATATTATTGTTGAATTCAGTTCTTTTATATACAAAGCTTCAGTTATAAACAGCATTACTGACTTTCCAAAACTTTAGATTTAAAAATCCGTATCACTTAAAATTAGTGATTTTAGTTGCAGCGTGTTTCACTTGGAGGTAAGAGTGATACACTACAGAGGGATATTAAAATTAGCTTCAGGTTTCTTTATTTACTATTATCTGAATAACAAATTAGTTTTTCTAGAAAAGCTAGTTTTCCGATCATAAGACTTACTTCACGGTCTTATGTAAACTGAAATCTGAATTTAGCTGGCTAGGCACTGTAGAAGAGTTGTTTTAAAATATGCTTAGTTTGGATTTGGAGGACAGGTTTAATAATTGAGTTAGAATCAATTTTATAACTGAACAAAAAAATTATGAATTTGAAAAATTCCATCAAATTAAGCTGTTTTACACATTGCATTTAAGCCAAATAAGTTTGGAAATGACTAACAAATAGTGCTTTCATTTTCCTGAATGAATCACCAATAAAAACTCTTATTTTGAAAAATGTAGCTCTTCTGTTGTTCAAAAAGAGCATATTTAATGTGTTCTAAGTATTTTTAAACAATAGGTACATAATTTCTACTCTGAAAACAGTAAAGTTAGGATAATTTGCAGGTTTAAAATTACTTCCCTTTTACTCTATAACCGTTCTGTATTGATATAAAATTGTACATATTTTCCATTTGACCTAATTGTGTCATTTTGTAAATAGATTTTTTCTGTACATGGAACAAGCCACATGAGAAATTATGGCAGATGATTTCTCAAGCGTATTATGCATCTTAAGCATATTCTGAGAACAACACCTTACTCTTCTTTGTCTTAAATTTTACAGTATCATCACCTCTGTATGGTTTCATACAACTAGAACAAATCACATTGTGCCATTAATTTCTAATGTTAATTACCACACAAAAGCCAAGATTTTTCAGGTCACGATTTCTCTTGTTCTAATCTAGTGCTTCTAAAATTTGATTATGTATAAGCATCACCTGTAGACTTGTTAAAACATTTACTCTTGAGATCATCCTTCAGAATTCCTGATTCAGGACATAATGCTGAGGCTTCCAGTCATGGGTTCTGCTTTGAGCTTGCTATACTCCCTTAGTTCTTTACATGCGGCCTGTATGACCCCGTTTTACGCCCTTTCTCAAACTCTGCTTCCTTTCGCTGTGCTCTTTGAAACTCATGGTCTGTCAACAAAATCTCTAACATTTTCAACTTCTTTGAATATTTCTATCTTCTTGCTCTGATAACCATTAAATATTTACTTTGTCAATATATTCAGAAAAGTGTTGTGCTTTTTCAATATGTACTTTAGATAGCTTTTCAATTTTTTTTTTATTTTGTTTTAGTAAACTTTTCCTGAATTAAACAAGTTAATGTTGTTTGGTTATCTTGTTTTTTTTTTTTTTTTTTTTTTTTTTTTTTTTTTTTTTTTTTTTTTTTTTTTTTTTTTTTTTTTTTCCTCATAGATTGATATTATATGTATCTTGAAACTTCAATTTTTGGTCATTTAAAAAAAATCTTCTTGTCTCTTTTTCCTTTTTTTTGTTTTCAAAAACCAGCTTTGTTGAGAAATGATTTGTGTATCATACATTTCACCTATTTAAAGTATGCAAACTAACAGATCGTAGCATATTTACAGATATGCAAAACCATCAGTATAGTCCATTTTAGAATATTTTAATCTTCTTAAGAGGAAACCCTGGACCCTTGAAATATTACTCTCCTGTTGTCTACCCTTGGACCTAAGCAAATACCAATCTACTTTCTATCCCTAAAGATTCACTTATTCTGGACATCATTCTGAGTGAATTATATATGTGTGATTTTTTATGACTAGCTTATTTGACTTAGCAAATGTCTTCAAGTTTCATCCAAGTTGTGGCATGAACCAGTACTCCATTCCCATGGCAAATAATATTGCATTGTGTAGATATACCAGATTTACTTTATTCATTAATCACTTGAAGAATATTTAGGCTTGTTCTACCTTTTGAATATTTTAAGTAGTTGTGCTATGAACATTGGTATAGGCTTTTGTGTGAATGCTGATTTTTCTTACTATCTTTCTGGATTTTTAAAACTGTCATCTATTTTATCTTTTATTTCCCTTAAGACATTATTTCTTATTTACTCTTGTGTTTCCTCTAGTTTTGATTTCGTTTCTAAAATGAGTTTTTGTTCTATTTCCAATTCTTTCTTGAGTTCTGTCAATTTTTTCCAAGTCTGAATTTTTTCATTTTTTTCTCTATTTTTAGATGTCATTTAATGTGTTTAAAATGGTAGATTATACTTTTGATATGATTTGCAGGTTTTTGTATGTCACTGTATGCTTTTACTGTACATAGGGGTATTATTTTCTCTTTTAATCATAAGTAATTTAACCTTTAGAATATTAAGAATATTTTAGATTTTAATTTTAATTTTTATTTTAAGTTTCAGGGTACATGTGCAGGGTGTTCTATTTTTAATTGTTCTGTAAAGTTCATTTTTCTAAATTTTTAGAAGAAATATAGTTCATGCTAACTTTTCCAACTTCACAGAACTCTCTTTTTTCATTTCATATACTGTCCAAAAATAAGGTAGATGGCTTTCTGAATTTTCTGGCTCCATTCCCATTCCTCATATTTATATGAACCTTTCCTTCCTTTTGTCTATTGTCCCTGTCTTGGTCAATTTTATCCCATGCCCAGCAGTTTCCTGTTGGTTTGGGCCCCTGTCTGGGAAGGATTTTTAGGAGTTTAAAGGAGCTATACTGCTCCAGTCCTTTCACACTTAACCATCAGCTATTCACCCAACTCTTACTAGATTTGGGGCTACAGAGAGGTGCTGTTATTTCCAGCTACCATTCTTCTGCTGTGTGCCATGTTTCAGTGAAAATCTTTGGCTTTTGGGGAGTTCTCTTATTTCCACTTCTGGCAGATGTTCCATGGTGTTCTCAGCTTCCTCCTAAACAGATAATGAAACTGTACTTGTCTTGGAGTAGTGGTATTTGTCCCCATTTGCTTATATTTTAGGATCCAGAGTTATACTTTATGGCCAACTTTTGTTGCAGATGTTGGCTACTAATTTTTGGTACCTGGTTTCTCTCGCTGTTGTTTTGTTTTATTAATGTTTGTTTTCTGTGGATTATGAAATATTAAATAGTTATGCTTTCATATACTCATTCCATAATCATTAATTTTTAATGTAGGGGCAAGAAGAGCACTTTAAAATTACAAGGTAAAGACTTGAGTAAGTTGTAGAGATAATTACAGATAATTGTAGTTGTAAATTAATTTCTCAATATAAGAAGAAAATACAATCATGTTTTATCAGAATTTTGATTAATTTTGAACTTTGCAACATTTTTCTATTTTATCTTTTGTTTATAATTAATAATTCATCAGATTCCATCATATTATATATTTGTTTACTATTTTTTATGGCCAGTCTTAACAAAACTAAACTAATTCTACTTTGTAATGAATTAATTTGTTTCAACATTAGCTATTTCTGATTTAGAGTTTAGCATAAATAATTCTCTTTCTTTTTTCAAATTTCTTTGGAAGTAATTTCTTTCTTTTTTCAAACTACATTTTTATACTTTACAAATATTTATTTAAAATTTTATTCTCAGTACTTCTAAAGTGAAACATTTAAGCTAGATTATTTACTTCCTTAACATCCTTTTTTAAATGATGCTAAAATTCGTCAGTTCTCAACATTTCTTCCCAAATACCACATATGAAGAATAAAATTCCCATGAAAGACACAGTCCTCTAGATGGTGTTTGAGATGTAAGTGAAAGTAATGTTATTTATGGGGATAACCTTGACCAGACTGTAATTCATAAAATGTGAATCATTCCCACACTGCAGTACCTTGAATATTGTTTACAACAAATTACTTGTAACACATCCTCATGACTGATTACAAAACACCAATTTGTCACTGCACTGTAGCCAAACACCACTGGATTACAACAAGCTGACCTTTTCAATGGCTTTTCTAAAGGATTTGTGCAAATCTTACATTTTAAAGGAAGCTCCTTCTCTGTGTTATAAAATGTCATCATAATTTGTCTTCACTGCTGTAGGTGGTTTTATTTACTCAGGGGGATCACATTGCCTCAGGAAGAAGATATTTCTTCCTGGCATTCCTTAATATCGCCAGAGAATATATTTTTACAGAACCATTATTTACTTCATAAACATAAACTTATTAACATACATTTCTCCTTTGGTACTGGAACAGTCACATATAACTGATGAGCTCTGAGGCTCTGTTGTGTGAGAAATAATCATATTATAAAATAGTTGATATTTTCAGATACTCGTATACCCTGACCTCTCTCGACCTTTTAAAAAATTCATTGAGATACATTTAGGACCTCACTCTATCCATTATTTATTATTGAAAGGTATAGTTCTAAGGTAAAAATAATTTTAAAATAAATTTGAAATGGAGAAAGTCTTATTTCTTGGCTGCTACAGGGTTTGCCATGGGGAAAGGAGAGAATCTAGCTGAATGTACTCTTTTTAAAAAATGTACTAATTGCATGGCCTCAGTTGCCAAAAATGTCATTTTCATTCATGAGGAACCATTTTTGTTTTGCTGATGATTACCTGTTCATTCTCCATTAAAGTGCTTTTCTTCATATGTGATCAAGTGTCTTCTTTATATTTCTTTGTAAAACAGTGTACCTTCCCAAGTAGGCTTTTATAAATACATACAACATAGCTACACATAATTGGAAAAATGTCTTTTATGTCACATAATGAAAACATTGCTATTACAATTATTTGGATTTTATATTAGAAATAGCTGCCTGGTCTTTTTAAGCTAATGAAGAAAATAAGGAAATGCAAGACCAAATCCCCAGGTAATAATGAAGCTTCATTTTATCTACAGTGATGATTTTTTTTTTTTATTACCAAGCCTGTAATGGAGCTTCCAGTCAGCAGTCATTTTATGTTTATCATCAATTTTTATTGAGTGTTTGATGAAGGGATAGAGCAGGTAAAAATAATGCAGCATGTAATGCTCAAAAAAATAAAAGCAAATTGTCTTGAGTTATAATATTAAGATTTATTTCCCAAATAATTTTTCACATTTTAAAAAAATTAGCATTTATGTGTCACCTTTATCCCATGACCCATGGTTCCAACTTGCAAACTACAGGGATAACTTTGGCTATATTTACTAAAAAATGAATTTAACAAAAGGATATTCGGTAGCTCAAATAATTACTAAGATTTTAAGAAACTAAAGCAGCCTGATTATGTCCCAACTATACTGCAGATCCCATTCAATAAGGGCAGTCTTGAGTCTCAGGACCAGGCACCCAAGCTCGAAGTACTTCCACCACCACATTTTACACTGGGTGCTCTGACAGCAGAGTCACCAGTGCTTCATTTGTGAACATTTTGCTGCTGTCACCTCCCTGACATCTAGGAAATATTCATCATCTTTCCTAATTCATATATGGGGTGGGCATTTGGGTCTTATTGGTAAGATCTGGGTCATACAAGCATATGCAATTCATGAAAGATACTGGGAAAGTGAATATTTGGAATTTTCCATCTCTACCATTGATGTAAGTTTGTCTCCCATGCAGACTTGTCAAGTCTCCAAAATATAGACAGGAGCTTGAGTTACTGGTTTACCTACAAAGAAAAAATCTCCCCTACAAAATTTTTAATTTCGTCTGCCAGATGATTATTTTAAACAGTGTTTGTTTTCTTTTTCTGTGTGTTTCATTGGTGTGGATTCTGCAAATACTAATGAAACTAAACAAGATCCACCATTCATTGGTTACCATTCAAAATCCAAAAAATGTCCAAGTAATTTTCTTCAGTATTTCAAACTATTTCTTTGTGTATGTTTGTGTCTTTGTGTGTGTACTCAAAAGAGAATAGTGTAATAATTTTCAGAAGTTGAATTCCACTCTCTTTTGACTTCTTTTTAGGAAATATAGGAAGCTCTGTCCCAGTGACAGTTGTCTATTCATAAAGTAATTACTTTGATTGTGACAAATTAATCATCAATCAATGTGCCTTTAACAATTGTGAAGAAAATGCATTAACCTTTTCAAGTTTCTATACTGAGCTTGGCCTGAGGACTCAAGTAATTTAGTAACTTATTTGATTTTCTTTTTCTGAAGTTAAAAAACACAAAATTTCTTTGATTTTTGTCTTTTATATTCTCTATGTTGCTTCCTGGACTCTGATTTCTGACAAAATGTCAAACAACTGAGGAAGAAGCCTTATTAAATGTTGCCTTTATGCCCTGCCTCCTGGAGGTGATTCTGGTTCTGGTTCAAATCCAGACTTATGCCAGGATTTGGAAAAGCTCCTGTTTGGCCTTGGGTCATACTCAAGCTGTGTATACTCAAAAGCCTCAGAAAGTTTTGAAAATGGAATAGAAGATTCAATCAGAGGTAACGGTCTTCAGTATGTTTCAGTGTTGTCTGAGAGAACCAGCTGTAACCATCTTAGTTCACTACCAAATATTTTAATCTAAAAGCTACATACCAAACAGAAATGTGTTTATTTATCCATAAAATATATTCATAAGAAAGTTCATAAGGGCACTGAATGACCCCCAAAACTGGAGAAAACCCGGATGTCCATCAACAGTGTAATGGGTAAATAATTTATGTCAAAGTTAGTAAAGTAAAACACTAAATTGCAGTGAGAATGAATGAGTGATTGCTATAACAGGAATATTGAAGAATAACATAAAAATTGTATTAAGAGGCAAGACATAAAGAATATTATTTTTCAATATGCAAAATCACCTATCACTGATAGAATTAATGATATTAGTTATTACTACATGAGGAATAGTGATTGGAAGTTAATACAAGGGAGATTTAGTTACCCGTAATGTGACATTTCTTGATATGGGTGCTATTTTCATGGGTGTGCTCACTTAGTACAAAGTGGTTGAGTTGGACACATAATTTTGTACTTTTCTTGCTGTATGCTATACTTCAGTAAGAGTTAAATATATAATTCACTAAACTCTAAATCATCCACATTGATAAATTTGAATATTGATTTTACTCTCAGAGATGTTACTACTTCCTAAATCAGAGAAACTTAAAAGTTTCTGTTTTTTTATTGAAGAGACTGAATATTGATTTTGATTCCCCTGACTGAGCACCATTCCCATGCTCTATTTATGAGAAATTCACTTCGCTCTCTTACTGGCTAGGTATCTCGCAATGAACTGTAAATTAATCATCTGTAAATGGCATTATTTTAAAATGAAATAATTTACTACAAATAATCAGTTTTATTTTGATCTCATGGAAAAATGAAAGACATGCTGTTTGAGAAATATTTAACAGTATAATAATGCAAATGTGCATGTCTACTGCAATTGCTCTTAATTCAAATTTTCTATGTTTACACATGTAAATGTCTAATGTTATCATCTGCCTGCATAAATAGCCCTTGCTTATATTTTATTTGAATATGAAGAGATACTGAACTCCTAATATATGTGTTCTTACAACACTCAGCACTTCCCCAATTATATTCCTTTCGTAATTCACTGCACTTGGTTAACTGCTAGTCTTCTCAGCTGGACCATCCGCTCCATAAGGGACTGCAATGCCTATCTTGTCCGCTCTTTCATCTCCAGTATTATTCTTACTGAATGGCACATATTAGATACTTAAATAATATTTGTAGGTGAATGAATGTGTTAATCCAACTAGAATGTTCATGAAGAAACATATTCCTCCTGGCTTTTCTTCAAAAATGTATATGTTCCTCTAAATTCCAAATCCTGATAACAGTTGACAAATTGAGAAAATAAGAAAAATTATCAATAATTCTCATGTAAGAACTAAAGTATAAATATAAATGTAGAAACTGCACTGAATTGAGGGAATTAGCTAATAGCAAGTGAAAAGCAAGACTGGAAAATATTGACATCCATTAAAGGTGAAGGTCAAGATTTCCTGGACCTGGAGCAGAAACAAGTAGGAAAGGACCTGCCGTGGTCTAACGTACTTGTAGCTTTTACCATGATATAAGTGTAACTTTGTGAGATTCTCTGCTGCTAATGATAAGTCATTCTTTCAAATTGCACACTCCCGTCTGTCCCTATCTATCTATAATACACACATGCATTGCATGTATATAAATCATATGAGTGGTATTCCAAGTAATAAAAAGGTTAGGATGCCAAATAAGTACATATATCTGCAATTTGGGGACATGATTTTGTATCTTGCTGTTTGTTAGTTTGCTAGGAGAACAGAACTTTATGTTATTCAAATACTTCCCAGGAATGTTCACTGATAGTTTCCCATATTTGAATTTTTTCTAGAGGTTATAATTGTTAGTAAATACAATTAAATCCTATTAAAATAGTAAGAAATAACACTACTATAAATATTACTAACACACTAAGAACTATTGTTCTATTTATAAATACTCCAAAAATGCAGAAAAAATTCAAGATTTTAGCAGTTCCTAAGAATTCCCAGGAATTCCCATTTCTATTCCTAAATCCTGAAGTTTAATATCTGTTGGATATTTGGAAACAGTACATTCAACTAAGTACTTCATCTTAGATGCTTTAACTACCAGAAAAAAAAACTCTATTTATAAAATATGAATTATCTGCAAAACAGAATATACTAAGTATCTCTGGAGGTAGAAAATTGACAAGTTATTAGCGGAAGGTTTCGGAAGAAAGGAAGGTTGGTGAAGAAAGAGATGGTGATGGACATACGGAAGAAGAGATATTTGGGGCTTCAATTCAGAGTTGCACTGAAATAAATGAGCAAGCTAAAATAAGGGGAAAAATTTGAGACAAGGAGCATGAAATAATCAATGTATATCAGAAAACAACTTTTATGGCCAAATCATAGAATAAGTTTTCACTTTTTTCAAAAAATGAGAGTCTATATTATATGAAAATTAAATTTGAAAACCTTGATAAAATAGGGGAAAGCGAGCTGTGTTAGTACTCAAATAGTTGTACATAGTGTCCAATAAGTTACAATTTACCATAATGGCTTGCATAAACTTACATACTTGCTGCCTTGACATGCGCTTTTGCCTAGGCATAAGCTATTTGAAACAGCGTTGTACCCCATTACCTTTGGCCATGTTAAAACTTCTCCTCCCTGGGTGGTTTATGATATAGCCCACTTGTTCCCCAACTCACTGACCCAAACCCCAACACACCTCACAGCTACTGACCACAGCTACTGACCACAATAAAGCCTAGGGCTTAACACAGAAGCCATGTAAAAAAGTAATTCCCCACCACCACCTCTTTTAAACTAGCCCATCTACAACCCCCTTCAGAAAGCCTTGTGGATAATGCCCATGTACTCACAGGTTCACTGTATCTCACTCTCCACCCACTGGCTGAGCTCCTTGATGCCTCCAAATTTTCTGTCAGTCTCCAGTCTGCACCTCTAAGGTCTCTGGACCTGTGAATACTAAATTTCTTTTGTTTCATCCATTTTGATTTTATTTCCTCATTTTGTCACACGTTGTACACATACCTGAATTTAAGTTTCCCCCTAAGGTCACTGTTCTTCTAGAAAGTGGCTATTTTGGAAAAGAGATACCTCAAAGCCAAATTAGAAGAAAGAAATCACACAGGTATTAGAGTTTTGATCAAGGTGTGGGAAGACTATGTGTGTAAGGCATTGATGGAAACTGTGAATGAGACCAATATTGACATTAATTTAAAAGTAGTTTATATCGCTATTTTGCTATGTATAACACAGTGTTGAAGATGGTAAGTGGAATGAGAAAGATAGTGATAGAGATTTTTTAAAAACTTAAAATTATTATTAATTGAAAAATTAATATTACATTTTTCTTATCTTCCATCTTTTGCAAATGATCTTTATGTATTCCTGTTATATGAATATTATGTCATATTTCCTAAAGATAGACCTGAATTTATTATCAAGTGAACTCACGTGTATTAGTGATAAGAACTAAAATTTAAACTTTCTAAACATTTTCTATGACTATGAGCATTCAATAATAGAGAAAAAATAAAGCATAAGGGGAATTAAAATTTTTTATTTATATAAATATTAAATACATATCATGCTTATGTGAGTCTTGGAAAAGTTATGTAGAAATATTCAATCTCATTGAAAAAATAATCGTTGGCAGTTATTTTGCAAGGGCTCCTGGAATTTCTGCTGAAAATCTTGTCTGACTGTCACATACAACTTTTGTGCTTAGTTCTCAGTTTTATTTACCATGTGATTATGGAATTATCAAACGCAAACTCTGAATTTAACTGTCTGACCTTAAGAAGACAGGATAAACAAAATAGAGAGAGATATTATTAGTTCGAATTAAACATATCTGTCC
Source organism: Cebus imitator (assembly GCF_001604975.1). Lineage (NCBI taxonomy): Eukaryota > Metazoa > Chordata > Mammalia > Primates > Cebidae > Cebus > Cebus imitator. The sequence goes on from NW_016107503.1 coordinate 516,720, forward strand.
TGAGAAGGTCCATTTATGTCCACTAAACATAATGATTTCCTGGGCTGAAGAAGATTACAAAACTCATGGATGTGAGTTTATGTAACATAGTACATAGTAGTTAAGGAGGTGGACCAGAATATTACAGATAAGAAATTCAAGTAACTTAAGTAATTCCCTAATTTTAAGTTATTATGAGAAGTTTGTTATAGCTTCCTATCATGGCAAAATTACATTACAATGAAATACTGATATCCTGGAAATTTAGAAATGAAATACTAGTATCTCAGTCACTATTAGAGTCCACGTTGGTAACCCTCACATAGAGAATATGGCTTTTTATAGCCTTGACCCCAGAAAAGAATGAAATTCTGGATGATCAGCTTGAGGAAATGATTTCTGAGATTTGATAAACATACATCTGTACTCCATTCTCCTAAAAGAGATAACGTGAAAGCATAAGTAGGATAGCTATGAATATATGAATATGCATCTGCTAATAGGTATGAGATTTAGTAAGGAAACAGTTAGTATGGAAGTGAAGAACAAAGATCTGAGCCCTCCCAGGTATTAGACAAACTATATTCTCTTGTAATGTCAACATGCATTATGAATAGTCCATGAAGACCTAAGCACAATTTTCATTTCATTGGTCCTCTAGAACTTCACCATTGGATCATGAACCAGGATTTAGCTTGAACCAAGTACTAGATCATTCCATATTGTCACAAACATTTACTCTGGCAAGTTTTGAGTTTTGACTATAATTCCAATCATATAGCACCAGCTTCTGCTTTACATTACTAGGTTTTGCCCAAGACAGAGTTCTAGATTCAGCTCTGTTTCTCAGATAGCCATACTTTCTCCAATGACAACTGCCATGGCTCCTTCAGGAAACAAATCCATCCAGCCTTTTGGTATGACTTTTTCCATTTTGAGTGTTTTCACTAATGATTGTCTTGAAACTGTCTAAACAGTGATAGTTACCTTGAAATATTAAAAACAAATGGACTCTTTTTTTTTTTGGTCTTAAAATCATTCTGATGATGACACTCAGTATGTTCATGTTATTTTTGCTAAAAGAATAATCAAAATGTTGGAAACAGAAAATCCTTGATGTGGCTCTGCGATAAACTGACTCCTTAATTTAATTATAATTTTCTCCAGATTTTGTTCCTTTTTTCCTCAAAAAAGTAAACATTTAAAAATGTATAATCATGTTTAATAATATAAATGCTCATGTTTATGTGGATAATAGGACCAAGAATGCTCAGCAATATATGTGTTTCTCTTTCTATTTTCCATGTTTCAAAGATATTTTACATTTATGTCAAGGACATAATACCACATTCTAGGGAAGAGAATGTCCACGAAAGTAATATAGGCCACTTCAAAACCTAGGCCATACAAATCCTATGTGTAAACTGCCACTTTCTTTTTCCATTGTGTGGCACTTATGGAGACACTATCTGGAAAATTGTAGTGTAAATGGTAAAAACGCCATGGCTCCTAAGTTGCTATCCCTAAATAAATGACTCTTTTGGGAAGTTGTTCTATCAAGAAGGTCAACATCTGGACCCAACAGATATGACTAAATAACACAACATCTGAGATTTATCTTCTTCCATCTGGATGCAAACACTAGATGAAATTTGGCGTCTCACTTGGAGAGGACATTCTACATATGGAAATAAAGTAGCAGAAGAAAGGTCTGAGCAATAAGTAAATCATTGATGAGTCAAGTTACAGAGATTTTTTGGGTTTCTTGTTACAATAGCATATCCTTCAAAACTACTAAAATTAGAATATTGAAGTCAGACATCACTGTAAAGTAAATAAAATATAAACTATTGACATAATTGTCTAAAAGTAAGCCACAAACATAGATATTGGAGAGTACAAATATGGTGGTATATGTTACATAATATCAGAACCCTTGGTAAAAATGTTGCTTACATTAACTCTGAACTTTTATACCTATTGAGACAGTATCTAAGAGAAGTTTGCTGCAAAAGAAAGTGTTAGCATGTATTGATATTGACTATATCTAATACAGTATTTCAACAAAGGATGAACAGGAAGACAATTAGGAATTAAATAGTTTGAAAGTATAAATAAAAGGAAATAGAATTCATAAATTCATGGCCTAATGGTTTGAAAACTCACCTGCTTCTATAGACCCTGGAGTAGAAATTAGGAAAAATTACTCTCTTTGACACTGAAGGTCCATTAAGGCCCAACCTTGGGTCAAAGATCAGATAAAAGATGGCTTTCTCTTGTTCACACCTGAAAACCACATTGCTGCCTCCAGTAAGATAAGACAGAGAGGCGTCGAGACCAGGACGCAATCATGAAGATTGAAGACTTTTGTCTAAAAAGAACTTTGGGTATATTATTGGTCATCAAATGGCCAGAACAAAATAGCTCAAAAATAGGTGAACATTTGAAGAAACAATATTAAACAGGAATCTCTGATATCAGATTTAAAATGCCTTTAAATATTATAGCTATAAAAGAACTCTCAGAAGTCCAGGCTTACTCCAGCAGAAGTTAGTTATAAAAATTTGTACAGCTCCCCAAACAAGGTATGCTCTTCAGTCCACTTTTCAAATATGTTTAAGGCTATCTTATTTCTGACTTATTCTGATTTTTTAGTGTGGGTCTGAGGAGTGTCAACAGATAACTAATGTTTTAGGTCTTAAGTCACTGGAGTAAGAGGAGCCACGTCTGGTCTTCAAAATATATGACTGAGCGGCGTGACATCTAAAATTTCTGGTCTTTCAGCTGATGCAAAGATGAGATTCAATTTGAAGTTGTCTCCTTTATGAGGAGAAAGACCGTGTAATATGTGCAGAAATAAAGAAGCAAAAACATTTAGTGATCAGAGTGGCAGAATGCAGCAGAGAAAGCTAATGCTTGCTATTATTTTCCCTCTCCTTTTAAGATTTGTAAGGATACTTCTTGGCTTTCCTTCAGTTAGGTTGGAGCAATAGGCCTGAGTTCTGGTCAATGGAATACGGAAAGCAGTGAGGTGTACTGTGCCCATGCCCGACACATACAAATATGCCAGATGTGGTTTACTGTGTATTTCCAAAGTTGGAGGTCCAGGTTTGGAGTTGAGAAGGTGGTACCAGAAGATGGAATAAATTTGAGCAGAGCACTCTTCTTTTTTCCTCTTCTCCTCTACTCAACTCAGATTAGAATGTGACATGAAAACAAATAAACCTTTGTTGTCAAGCCATTGATATTTGGAAGCTGTTTTTTATTTGGTTAAAAAATTCTGGCCGGGCTCGGTGGCTCAAGCCTGTAATCCCAGCACTTTGGGAGGCCGAGGCGGGTGGATCACGAGGTCAAGAGATCGAGACCATCCTGGTCAACGTGGTGAAACCCCGTCTCCACTAAAACCACAAAAAATCAGCTGGGCATGGTGGCGCGTGCCTGTAATCCCAGCTACTCAAGAGGCTGAGGCAGGAGAATTGCCTGAACCCTGGAGGCGGAGGTTGCGGTGAGCCGAGATCGCGCCATTGCACTCCAGCCTGGGTAACAAGAGCGAAACTCCGTCTCAAAAAAAAAAAAAATTCAGTTGAAAACCACACACACACACACACACACACACACACACACGCACACACACACACACACACGCACACACACACACACACACGCACACACAGAGAGAGAGAGAGAAATAGCATTGGGACTCCCTTAAACATTTGGGACACAAAGTTATACTATTATGTGAAGTTATGTGAAGATTTGCTCCAAGAAATGGATTACAAAGCCCATATTATATTTGTCACCTGGAAAAGTAAAGAGACCAAACCTAGTGGAGATAAATTTACTGGGAATAAATGTATTAGGATGTAGACGGAAAGTTAAAATATCCCCACTTCTCCATTACTAAATCCCAATCTAATCATGAAAAAAAAAAAAAAAAAAAAGAAAAGAAAAGAAAAACAAAACCCAGAAAACTTCTAGGCTGAATTTTTGAAATTCTTAGGGTGATCTGTCATATTCAGTGAGGAATTAGACTTCAGTTAGAGTACTTTATAGAAAAGAATACTTTCTGAATCAAGGTAAAAGGAGCATATAGACAATGTATATTATGTATGCCAAATCTATTATGTGGCTATTGTTGAAATCAGGATTTCTCTAAAATGCTAGTGCCCAGAAATCCTAGGTTCTTAAGAAACAAGGGCAAAATTGGCCAGGAGGTAGCATAGTGAGCCCTAGGAAAATGTGGACAGTTACAACTCAGTAGGATTGTGGAAATGCCTGAAACCTGGGGAATAGCCCAGATCTACATCCCAACAATGAGAGTACATGATAAGATTTGTTTCTGTGTTCCCACTCAAATCTCACCTTGAATTGTAATAATGCATATGTGTCATGGGAGGGTCAGGGTGGGAGGTAATCGAATCATAGGGGCAGGTTTTCCCATGAATAAGTGAATAAGTCTCATGAGATATGATGGTTTTATAAAGGAGAGTTCCCCTGCCCATGTTCTCTTGCCAGCCGCCATATAAGATGTGACTTTTCTCCTCATTTCACCTTCTGAAATGACTGTGAGTACCCCCCAGCCATGTGGAACTGTGAGTCAATTAAACCTCTTTTCTTTATAAATTACTCAGTCTTGGGTACGTCTTTATTAGCAACGTGAGAACAGACTAATATAGTATACATGATAGATTGAAAGATAGAAATGTGGGGTTGGGAGGCAGCAGAGCATGAGGACACCTAAGAGCTCCTTAGGGGGCTGCTGAAGGGGAGTCAAGAACAAGGGCTTACATATAGAGAGTTGTTTTGGTTAGTCACATTTCCTTCATTGTTGCTCTTCCTATGAAAAATAAATTGGACAGAGACTATTATCTCTGTCACCCAGAATAGTGTTTGCCATGTGGAAGATACTCAAAAAAGTATACATCCAAAGACTAGTAAATATTTCCTGTTGATAGATATGGCTTAGCATCAAAAAAAATTTGCATTTTCTTTGGAGTACAGGGGAGCAGTATCTAAATCTTATAAAACAACAGAAATAGAATAATTTTTTAGCATTAGAATCTGATATAATCTATGCAGAACTATGATTATATTATTGTAATTATGAAAAGCCAAAAACAACTCTAATTTCCTCTTTTCTCTTTCGTCATGGCATGTAAGAAATTAAGTCAACAATCTTATTTCAGAATTACATTTGGAAAGTATTATTGCTCTATACATCTCTAAAGAATTTATGTTTTTACTTTAGTTTGAGTCCTAAAAATGACGATTTATTGAGCCTTTTTCTACTGTTTGTTCTTTGGTAATTTTTTTTTCCTTTTTTTTTTTAATTGCATTTTAGTTTTTGGGGTACATTTGAAGAACATGCAAGATAGCTGCATAGATACACACATGGCAGTGTGATTCGCTGCTGTCCTCCCCTTCACCTATATCTGGCATTTCTCCCATGCTATCTCTCTCCACCTCCCCATCCCCCCGTCCCTCCCCCATTTCCCCCCAACAGACCCGAGTGTGTAGTGCTCCCCTCCCTGTGTTCATGTGTTCTCATTGTTCAACACCCACCTATGGTCTTATGGAACTTTTTCTCTCCCACCCCTTTCACCCATGTTTGTACTTTTGCTTCCTTAAAATAAAAAAATGATCAAAAGGGCAACTATAGTCACAACTATTTGAATGTCAGAGCATTTGATGAGTCAAGACATTGTGGATGTAGCAATATATCTGCCATTGTCTTTCTTTTTATAAATGGAATTCTAATTAGACCAATCATTTCTAATTAGTATGCTGTCACGCAGCAATCTAATAAAATACTGTGATGAGGAAAATTGATCTGGCCTTGATGGTAATTACTCTCCTTGGCTCTAAGCATTATAAAACTAGGAAGTGAGTGCTTCCAGGCCAGCCATGTCCTGGCTCTTTTCCTTTGCTTTTTTACGTACACTCTTCTACTTAACTTGTCTCCTTACTTTGTATCATGTCCTCATCTTTAATTCATATTGTGTCCTCATTCCCAATTTTAAACACACCTGGGTCTTTGGTGTAACCTGAAAATGTAGGGTTTTATCAGTTGTCAGATAAAATATTCCTTGGCTAAATGTTTCCTCTAAGAAGTTGATATGGTTAGGCTCTATGTCCCCACCCAGATCTCATCTTGAATTGTAATCTCCATAATCCCTACATGTCAAGGGAAAATGCAGGTGAAGGCAACTGAATCACGGGGCAGTTTCCTCCATGCTGTTCTCATGATACTGAGTTCTTATGAGAGCTGATGGTTTTAGAAGGGGCTCTTTTCCCTTTACTGGCACTTCTCCTTCCTGCTGCCTTTGTAAAGAAGATTCCTTACTTTCCCTTCACCTTCCTCCGTGATTGTAAGTTTCCTGAGGCTTCCTCAGACATGGTGAACTGTGAGTTGATTAAATATTTCCTTCATGAATTACCCAGTCTCAGCAGTTCTTTATAGCAGTATGAAAAAGGACTAATACAGCAGTGTACCAGATCACAGTCCCATAATCCTAAAGTTTGGCTCAGAGCTAAAGCTGATAGGGTTAGACCCAGGTCAGCCTCCACATAATCAACGTCAGAGGGAGCCAAGGCTGTGGCTGGAATCAGAGATTTAGAAAGACAGTAACATTAGCATTACAAAAGAAAACAGAGCAATATTCACATGGGATTTGTTTATCTCTGTTTTCTCAAAACAGCATGGCATGTTTAAGGATAAATAAATATTTCCAAGAATTAGGTAACTGATTGGTGTTTCCTGTGCTGCTATTTAAATATTTTTAAAAGTCAGAATACTTTGAGATAATTAATACTATTTTTTAGTCATAAGATACTTGAAATATAAATGTGGATGTCTGGCTTAAATTTTTTGATTGATTTTTACACCATAACTTCATATCTAGGCTTTTAATGAAATTGTTATTGGAAACAAAATTTAAACACACCTTCCTATGTAAAACTAAATTTACTTGCACATTTTTCTTCTTTTCCTTTAAATTTACTTTATTGTACTAAAGGCAGGTAGGAATTAATTCAAAGCCAAGAGATGTCTTGATCTCTATAAAAGTTTATTTTTATTGTATTAGGTTAACTATTCCTTGAGATATTCATTAACTATCTAAATTTGTTTCTGTGTCTGATCCTCAGAACAGCTACAGATATAAGCATGTTTAGATGACACAGTTGTTGTGACTACATACATTAGTATATAGAGCACTAAACATTCTTGAAATCCCCGTAAAAAATGTTATACGCTATTTGGAACATATTAACAATTTTATGTAAATTTTGCGTTTGCTTCTAGGAATCCATTACATTTCACCTTGTGATTGAGGTTAAAAGAAAATCAAATTGAGGTGTTGCTGAATAATGAATCTACTCTTTAGACCAGTGCTTCTCATGTGTAATCTCACCAGAAACCAATCCATATTTGTGACTTCTGCACAGTGAAATAGCAAATCATGCCAGGGTCTGGCATGGTGGTTTACACGTATAATCCCAGCACTTTGGATGGGCGAGGCAGGAGGATCACTTCAGGCCAGGTATTTGAAACCAGATTGGCCAACATAGGGAGACCCAGGCTAGTCTCGAACTCCTGATCTCAAAAATCACCTTAGTGTGGTGGCATGTGCCTGTAGTTCCAGCTACTCAGGAGGCTGAGTCAGAAGGATCACTTGAGCCCTGGAGATTTAGGATGCGGTGAGCTGTGATCAGACCACTGTATTCTAGCCTGGGTGACAAAGTGAAACCTTCTCTCACAAAAAAGCAACTCATGCCAGCATGAATATCGTCTAAGCTGTTAAGCATTCTGTTTAGGTTGGCTTTTATTTGTTTTTCATAACAAGACGTTTTCAATAAATAATGCAGAGAATTAAATTCTATTCTATTCTGGCACAAACTCCTTATTTTATTACATGTTGTCACTTTAAGTAGTCTTAGTATTGAAGCTGGTTATATTAAAAAATATATTAAAAAATTCCTAGATGATAAATATTTTAACAGATATTAGAATAATGGAAAGGTGAGCTTAAACTATCCTACGTTTATGTATGTATAAGTCAGGGTTCTCTAGAAGGACAGAGCTAATAGACTCTCTCTCTCTCTCTCTCTCTCTCTCTATATATATATATATATATATATATATACACACACACACACACACACACACACACATATGGGAGTTTATATATATAGTCTATTAGTTCCCATATATATATATATATATATACACACACACACATATGGGAGTTTATTAAGTATTAACTCACACAACCACAAGGTCCCACAATAGGCCAACTGCAAGCTGAGGAGCAAGGAAAGCCAGTCTGAGTCCCAAAACTGAAGAACGTGGAGTCCAATGTTTGAGGGCAGCAAGGGTCCAGCATAGGAGAAAGATGTACACTGGGAGGCTAGGCCAGTCTAGTCTTTTCACGTTTTTCTGCCTGCTTTATATTCTTGCTGTGCTGGCAGCTGATCAGATGGTGCACACTCAGATTAAGGGTGGGTCTGCCTTTCTCAGCCCACTGACTCAAATGTTGTTTTCCTTTGGCAACACCCTCACAGACACACCCAAGATAAAAAACTTTGTATCCTTTAATCCAATCAAGTTGACACTCAGTATTAAGCATCACAAGTCCACTCCTTGTCAACTTGAACTTACACACATCTCCTGAGATCATCTATAATCTTCAAATAAAGACAATAGTAAGGTCATAATTACACCTAGCATAGTACAACTACTCTGTACAACTGGAAGCACACCAATCCTAAACCCAAATACTATTACATCAAGCTAACAATACATAAAAGCTGATATGAAGTCAATAAATCTTATGTCACATGATAGAGGAAAAACGAAATAAAATATACTTTCTTAGTGCAAGTATATACACGCACAAATATGTTTTTAACAAAAGAAAGAGGAAACACTCATGACAAGTATATTGTTTGTTTCTGCGGCTAGTCACAGGGTCACAGCTGGTATTGATGACCTCCTTCTTCTACTACCCATCTGTATTCCCTCTGCCTTCAGCAAGTACCTCAGAAGGTCATGGTATTTTTTCTGGTGGAGTGACCAAGACCTTCATTCCTGAAGGGTCTGGGCTATTTTAGTCCTGCCTAGATTGGGCTGTTGTAGCTTTCCATTGAATTTAATCACAGGGCATGGTAATACTAAGAGATGCCATAGTGGATTTCCTGCATTCCATGTAAACTCTTCCTTATCTCCGTTCTGGAATAGTAGACTGATTTCATCTTAATAGTCTGGGTCAATCACTCCAGCCAACATTGTAACTCGCATCTTAGCATGCTGACTTAAAGGTAGGAGGAACCCAAAGTTTCCAGGTGGCAATCTTAACATCCAGTTTAATGAAATCATTGTCGTGTCTCTTGCTGGCAACATCCCTTCCTCCAACTAAGATCTGTTGGCCAGCAGAACGTAATGTCGTGGGAACAGGCGGCAAAAATTTTGCTAGTGGATCACTAGGGATAACGGTGAGTGGTGTCACTTCCACTTCCACCCCTTGATTCCTGGGCCTGTGAATCCTGGCTATGGGAAAAACAGTATCATATATTGGATGCTGACTCAGAGCACACATATTCTTCTGGAGACCTTTGTCTTAGCCCTGCAAAGTATTGCCACCTAGTTGGCATTATAATTGTGACTTCAAAGGGCCATTCTAGCAGTCTATCAATCCAGCTGCTTCAGGATGATGGGGAACATGGTAAGACCAGTGAATTCCATGAGCATGAGCCACTGCTTCACTTCTTTAGCTATAAAGTGAGTGCCCTGGTCAGAGGCAACACTGTGTGGAATACCATAATGGTGGATAAAACATTCCGTGAGTCTACGGATGGTAGTCTTGCCTGAAGCATTGCATTCAGGATAGGCAAACCTATATCCAGAGTAAGTGTCTATTCCAGTGGGGACAAACCTCTGCCCTTTCCGTGACGGAAGTGTTCCAAAATAATTAACCTGCCACCAGGTAGCTGGCTGATCACCCTGAGGAATGGTGCCATATTGAGTGCTCAGTGTTGGTCTCTGTTGCTGCTGGCAAATTGGGCACTCAGCAGTGGCTGTAGCCAGGTCAGCCTTGGTGAGCTGAAGGTCATGTTCCTGAGTCCATGCATAACCTCCATCTCTGCCACCATGGACACATTGTTCATGGGCCCATTGGGTGATGATAGGGTGGCTGGGGAAAGAGGCTGAGTGGTGTCCACACAATGGGTCATCCTATCCACTTTATTATTAAAATCCTCCTCTATTGAGGGCACCCACTGGTGAGAGCTCACATGAGATACAAATATCTTCAAAGTTTTTGACCACTCAGAGATGCCCATTCATATACCTCTTCCCCAAATTTCTTTGTCACCGATTTTCCAATCATGCTTCTTCCAATTCCATGACCATCCAGATAAGCCACTGGCTGCAGCCCATGAGCACGATATAATTTCACATCTGGCCATTTCTCTTTTCATGTGATATGTACAACCAGGTGCACTGCTCAAAGTTTTGCCCACTGGGAAGATTTCCATTCTAGGCTGTCCATCAGGGATGTCCTAGAAAGGGGCTATAGTGCTGCAGCTGCCCATTTTCAAGTAGTGCCTGCATATCCTGCGGAACTATCTGTGAACCAGGCTGCAGTCTTCTCTTCCCATGAGCGCAGGCTGGGGGAGATAAGGCAGGGTGGCAGGAGTGGAGACCATGGGCATTTGAGTGACTTCCTCATGTAACTTACTTGTACCTTCTTCAAGACCTACGTGAGCCCGATCACATATATACCACTTCCATTTGATGATGGAATGCTGCTGTGTACAACTCATTTTATGGCTAGATGGGTCAAAAAGCACCCAGCTCATGAAAGGCAATTCAGGTCATATCATGACTTGATGATTCATAGTCAAAGTTCAGTTTCCTTTAAAGCCCAGTTATAGGCCAAGAGCTGTCTCTTAAAAGGAGAGTAGTTATCTGCAGAAGATGGCAGGGCCTTGCTCCAAAACCCTGGAGGCCTCTACTATGATTCACCTCTGCGGGCCTGCCAAAGACTCCAAACAGCATCCCTATCTGCCACTGATTTCAGGCACCTTTGAATTTGCTGGGTCATATGGCCCAAGCAGCAGAGCAGCTTGCACAGCAGTGCAGAACCCTCTCCTGTTCTGGACCCCATTCAAAACTGGCAGCCTTTCAGATTACTTGATAAATTGGCCAAAGTTACACGACCAAATGGGGAATGTGTTACCTCCAAAATCCAAATAAGCCCACTAAACATTGTGCCTCTCTCTTGGTTATAGGAGGGAACAAATGTAGCAAATTATTCTTTGCCTTAGATGGAATCTCGACAGGCCTCATGCCACTGGATGTCTAGAAATTTTACAAGGTAGAGGGTCCTGAGTTTTAGTTAAACTTATTTTCCATCCTCTGGTGTGCAATATCTCACCAATAAGTCCAGTGTGTTTGCTACTTCTTGCTCCCTGGATTCATTCAGCATAATGTTATCAATGTAGTGAACTGGTGTGATATCTTGTGGAAGCAAAAAGCAATCAAGATCCCTCGGAAAAAGATTATGACACAAACCTGGAGGGTTGATAAACCCCTGAAGTAGGATAGTCAAGGTATATTGCTGACATTGTCAGCTGAAGGCAAATTGCTTCTGGTGGGTCTTATGGACAGGAATGGAGGAAAGGCATTTGCCAAGTCAATGGCTGCAAAACATGTACAGGGAGATGTATTAATTTGCTCAAGCAATGAAACCACATCTGGTATGGCAGCTGCAATTAGAGTCACCACTTCTGTAAGCTTGCAATAATCCACTGTCATTCTCCAAGATCCATCTGCCTTCTGCACAGGCCAAATAGGAGAGTTGAACGGAGATGTGGTAGGAATCACCACTCCTGCATCTTTTAATTCCTTAATGATGGCAATAATCTCCATAATCCCTTCAGGGATGCAATATTGTTTTTGATTTACTATTTTGCTTGCTAAAGGCAGCTCCAATGGCTTTGATTTGCCTTTCCCACCATAATATCCCTCACCCTTCCAGTCAGGGAGCCAATGTGAGGGTTCTGCCAGCTGCTAAATATGTCTATGCCAATTATATATTTTGTCACTGGGTAAATGACCATAGGACGAGCCCAGGGACTCACTGGACCCACTGTAACTTGGACATGAGCTAAAACTCCGTTAATTACCTGACCCTCATAAGCCCCTACATTAACTGAAATACCGCAATGACATTTTGGATTTCCTAGAATCAACATCAGCTCAGAGCCAGTGTTCAGTAGTCATCAAATGTCTGATTATTTCCCTTTTCCTAGTGCAGTCACCTTGGTAAAACATCAGAGTTCTTCCTGGGGAAAAATGTGAGAAACATTAATAGCATAAACTGTTGGTAGCATAGTGAGGTCCTTCCTCAAGGGGACCTGGTCTCTTTTTCATTCAAGGCTTTCTGAGTCTGTAAACTAGATCAAGTCTGGAAATTGGTTGAGGGATCATGATTCTCTGTTTTTATAATTCCAATTTGTCTTTTGTAAATTCAACCTACAAGTTTGCTACCTACATAAGATAAGTCAGAATGCAGTAGGCTTCCTATTAATTCCACTTCCAGGAACACCATGATTAATTAGCCAATACCAAAACTCTACATGAGTCAGACTATTCTGATTGCTGCTTTGCCTCTGCCATCCATTACAGTAGCTACCCACACCTTGCCTTTGATGGCGGAGTGGGTAGCTACTTAGCCCCTGTCACCTCAGGATCCAATTGTTACCAATGTATTTAAATTGTGTAGTTGAGTGACTGTGGTTCCTACTGTTAGATCTGACATACAGAGAGGAGCAATTGCAGAGCACTGCACAGATGCAGGTGCTGCCCTCACAAATCTGTTTCCCAAGGCACTGGTCAAGGATATGTCTTCTGGACTCTCCCAGGTGTGATAAATAGTTGTAAAGTAGCTAATCCACTCCCCCATCCCAATCTCCCTAAGCCTTTGGATCCCTTCCTCTATGTTAATCCAAGAGAGATCAGGCATTTCCATTTTGCTCACAGTGAGTCATCTTTTAATCTACATTTTAGCTAAAAAAGCAAATAAACTGTTGGAACCTTTTTTAACTCCCTAAGCTGCAACATTAAATGCAGAGTCTCTAGTGAGCCCAAATCAATAAATTCAGCCTAATTCAATTCTATGTTCCTTCAACCATTATCCCTCACCCTTAATATCTATTCCCACGCCTGTTCTCCAGATTTCTGTTTATCTAAATTAGAAAACTCAAGCAATTCTTTTCAAAGGTAGTGAACCTCCTCATGGGTCACACGCTGAACTTCAACTCTAGGGGTATCCCTAGACTTTAGCCAAGTTATAGAAGCAAATAGGGATGTTGTGGGTGGCTCCTGAGGAGAATCAACATTATCTTGCCTAGCAGCTGCCTCGGGGGGGGGCATCACTGTTGCTTCAGGAAGCACACAGTTTATCTCTTCAGACAAAGGTAAAAAGGCTGATGACAGTATGGGTTGGGGAGGGAATGTTGCTGCTACTGGGGATGGTGAAGCTGTCTCTTCTGGCAAAAAAGATCATAAGAATTTAGAAACTCAGTGTCCCTGACTTCATCAGGGTCCTCCCACACATTCCCAGCCCAAGTTGCAGGGTCCTATTCTTTTTCATTCAATGCCCTCACTTTAACAGTAGACACCTGGCAAGCCTGTGCATGCACTTTTTGTTGCAGGTCAGCCACTCACATGATAAGTTCTTGTCTCTGTTTTTCCATAAGTTCAGCTCTTTCTCTGCAGGACATAAGACTCTCACTCAGGGCAACGAGCAGATAAGAGCCTCAGTATCTGCTTATGAAGCAAGGAGTTAGAATCCCTGAGTTCCTCATTTCATTTCATCACTTTGTTCACTGAACTTAGGTGCAACCAACCAGCTTCATTATGTTCCTTGGTTTTCCACATGTGGTCAAAGGTATTAGTATATTAGGTATTAGTATTTATGAATACCTGTATTAGTATACTAGGTATATGTTTAGAGTCACGAATCTCCTTGCTTCTCATGAGCAGTGAATCAGGAGTGTCAAATGCATTTATTTTGCATAAGTCTCTAAACAGTTCCCACCAAGGACTACCAGCATGCCTGTACTATTTGAAGTACAGTCCTTATCATTTTTGGGTCTAATCATATTAAGCAGACAACTCCAGAAATCCTAAAACCAACAAAAGAACTCCATCCTTAATATTCTGTTTCTCTAGAACAATTCCTGGTACCAAAATCTGTATTCAGGTTCTCTGAAGGGACAGAACTAATAAGATTATATATATATATATACACATATACATAATAGGATGCATAGAACTTATAGGATGTAGATATAGATATATGGATATTAGGGTTTTCTAGAGGGAAAGAACTAATAGGCTATGTGTGTGTGTATATAGACACGCACATACACATACACATACACACATAGTAGGATGAATAGAACTAATGTATGTGTGTGTATATATATGTCTGTATAGGTATAACATATGCATATATATTATATGTATAGTAGTTTATGAAGTATTAAGTCATATCATCACAAAGCTTCACAATAGACCATTTGCACACTGAGGGACAAGGAAAGCCAGTCTGAATTCCAAAACTGAAGAACTTGGAGTACTATGTTGGAGGGCAAGAAGGGTTCAACAGGGGAGAAAGGTGTAGGCTAAGAGGATAGGCCAGTCTAGTCTTTTCACATTTTTCTGCCTGCTTTATAGTCTAGTTGTGATTAGTTGGTGCCCCCTCAGATTAAGGGTGGGTCTGCCTTTCTCAGCCCACAGACTCAAATGTTAATCTCCTTTGGCAATATCGTCACAAACATACCCAGGATCAATACTTTGTATCATTTGATCTAATCAACTTGACAGTATTAACCATCACAACCTGGAAGTTTCACTATGTTTAAGGCCTATCATTGTTTATATTCTTATTAACTTTTCTGCAATTTCACCATGGATATGTGAAAGAAGCATTATCAGAAAGAGAACTGTTTATTCCATTCTATTCTAGCAAAAATACTTAATTGATAATTTGAAAATAATTAAAAGTTTGAAGGACTATGACATT
This sequence comes from Cebus imitator, assembly GCF_001604975.1. Classification (NCBI taxonomy): domain Eukaryota; kingdom Metazoa; phylum Chordata; class Mammalia; order Primates; family Cebidae; genus Cebus; species Cebus imitator. The sequence continues at coordinate 531,791 of NW_016107503.1, forward strand.
TTAATGATAAAGTCTGTAAACAAGTATAAAGAAAATTCTAACCTGTTAGAAATATAAACCAATATTTGATAGAATATTAAGAAAAAGTAGACAAAGGATGTGTAAAATTCTGTAGTCAGAGAGCCAATGGGGAATTCTAAGAGAGATACCAGGCACTCAGACATGAGACGTCAACTCCAAGCTCTTGGAAGATAAGGCCTCTGTCTCATCCGCAGATGAATCCCTTGTGTTATCATCTGACTCTGCTTGCCCTTATTTCTCATGCAAGCATAGTGGTAGGAGCTGAAAAGCAATCCCGCTGGAGAATTTGACCTATAACTCTTGGAGTCTTTGTAGGTCAAAAACTAGTCTGAAACCTACATTTGGAAAACCATGAAGGCGAAAAATGGTAACTGACAGTTTAGTGGATGGATCATTGAAAGAGAACAATGTTTTGAATGCTTTGCCCTCTCAGAATTTTTTATGGGAGTGAAAGTATTTCTTATAGTTGAGATATGGGTAATTTGGGAAAATAATCAGCTTTGAGTTGTATTAAAGTAGCTTTGACGAAGAGGCCAATTAGAAGAGCAATGGAATCCCAATAGAGTGAGTGTTATGGTGAAGAGTGCAGAAACCCGGGGCCTAGGAAGGCATTGCACAGTTTTAGTCAAAGTAAATGTCTGAATGAGGGGATTGTAGGGAAGAGATCCCTGGGTAGTAGAAGAGCACATTCTCTGCAGTCATGAAAGCAGATGACCGGCTGCGAACGTCCAGAAAGCTCAGGGAGAATTGGGTATAAACAATAGCCTGGCCAGAGAAAATTTAGTATCAAATAAATAGGACTTCTATTAACACTCACATTTTTCTTTCTTATACGACTTTTCTCCAACTAGAAAATCAAAAAGATAGCCTACTAGCCATGAAATAAAGGAGAGAGAGGAAGCTACAGTTGAATCCTACAGCCCATCCATCACATTCCTCTTCCTACTCAGACTTCCAAGCCTGATGCTGTCAAGAACCAAGGAAAGAAAGAATGTTAAACATTACATATATTTTAAAATATTACATCTGATTGGATATTTTGATTACTAAAATGAGACTACATGGCTCAAAGTAACCAGAGAACATTTTATTATCTAATAGTGACTGAGAAATGATACAAAATGTACCTCAGATTTCAAAAAGAGACAGAAAAATAGCTATTTTCACAGAATGGATTAGGGGAGATAAATAAACTTGTGTTCAATTTCACAATCTGTGAATCCTGTTTATTCAAAATACCAGTCATACAGTTGGTCAGGATATTTACTTTCATTTCCACGGAACAACTCATGCCAATCTAATCCCAACTGCGTTCATGCAAAAATGATTTTAGACTCCACCCCTTTACAGATGTGAGGGCTAAAGTACTGAAAAGAAAGGGAACAATGTCCAACTTTCATGAAGTTTATTGGCTTAGTTTGAGACTGGGTGCCGTATAAACAACAGAATTTTTTTCTCACAGCCTTACAGGAGAGAGGTCCACTTCAGGGTGTCAGAATGGCTGGGTTCTGGTGAAGGCTTCCTCTAGGTTGCCAACCACTGACTTCTTGTCTCCTCAAACAGCAGAAAGAAAGTGAGCTAGCTTTAGTGGCCTCTTCTTATAAGGGTACTGATCCTGTTATTCACAATGGGGCACTTTAGTAGCCTCTTCTTATAAGGGCTCTAATCCCGTTATTCATGATGGTTCCAACCTCATGACCTGATTACCTCCCAAAGGCTCCTCTTTCAGATAGTTCACTGACGTATGATGGATGTGCAGCATTAAGAGGAAATAAGTTTTACAATCACTAAATTTTTAGTTTGGGTCTGTTTGTTTATTACTGAGTGACTGTTTTTGGAACATAAACAAACCTGATGACTCCACTCCCAGATTGTACAGAGGGGCTGTCTTTAATCCTAACAGGTGAAAATCCACTGGAAGGATTTTAAGGTGAAAATAAATAGTTTAAAATTATAAAAATATATTTTTGGCTATTGTGTGGAAGGCGAATTGTAAAAAAAAGCAAAAGGAAGCATAAAAAAATAATTAGAAAAATAGGAGGCTAATCAGTAACCTGGAAAATAGATACTGTGGTTGATGTCAAAATGAAAGTGTAAGATAACAGCAGTGAAGAATAGTAGAAACAAAATGGAGAACATTGTAGATATTCATAATATATTACAGAGATAAAACTAACAGAATGTATTGGAGTGTAAAAAAAAGAAAGTGATTTGCAATTGCTTACCTGAGAAACTGGGTAAATGGCAGAGCACATTAATAAGAAAGAATAGGTGAGAGATTGCATCTCTCCTTTGCCAGCTGGTTTGATGTTAGACTCTGCCAACAGCAGATTCTAGAGGTGCACTGCAAAGTGTGGAGGGAAAGATGGGCTGTTCCTTTCTTCAACACAGCCGCAGGGGGATTTATAATGCGGAAGTCCTGACAGCCCTCACCACAGTGGTGGGCTGCTCTTGAGGCTCAGCTGACAGGTCCTCAGGCAGTTTTGTCATCTCCACATTGACAGAGTCCCTCAGCTCCCAGGACTCAAATAAATACCCAAAACACTATATGTAACTTCTTTGTTGCCAAAGTAATAGGCAAGATGTTCCCCATGAAACACTTAAGTTGATATCAAAATGATGATATCAAGTAGAATGTTTGTTTTGGAATATGGAGATGAGTCACGATTGAAAGAATAAATAGAGAATTGTAAGAACATGGATAAAATTTATAGCTTTGGGACTTTAAGAATCACCAATGCAGGTCACAGATAGAGAGGACAAGTTTCTGGATAAAATTTAGAAGTCAAATGGAAAAATAGTAGGTAATTAGGAAACTGAAAAAAAAGTAGTCAAAGAAGTAGGAAACAAAAAACTATATGAGCATTTTATGGAAATTAAAATTAAAAAGGTTTTCAAGGAGGAAATGTCCAACTGTGCTGAAGGCAGATGAAGACTGAAACGTGTGGCCTGGAAAATTGTGTTAGTATTTGGCAAGACCCTGTGTCTATAATCAATTGATTCTTATCATGATTATAATTTTTCATCATAGTTATAAGATAATCTAATACAGGAATCTCTAACTTATTTTAGACATTTGTAGAATAATCATGAAATAGGTAATGTCACAGACATATTTTTTAATTTTCCCAAAGGCTACTCTTTTAAAATTATTTGATAATCTTTGTCTTAAAAATTCAGTTTTGTCAATTTTTCTCACCGAAAATGACTAGGTTCTAATTTTTCAAAATATTGCATAAAATATATCTTTCATCTTTGCTAAGAATTGCAATTTGTCTACCAATATATTTGCATGTATTGTCAGATATAAGCAAAACAGTACAATAAAACATACCAAGAAAAGCTTTTGACGCTTTTAGGTAGAAGGAGGTAAAATAACATAAGCAAGGGTATTTAGTTAAAGACTCATTTTGCTTCCATAAGTAATAATATAACTTAGAGAACTTAGAAAATTAGTATAAAATACTCTCTTTACCGATTATTCCATAAGATAATATTTGACTTGCTTACTAATCATTTCATTAGATAATATTTGAGTCTTGGCTCTACCTTTTAAGATGGACATTACTGATACACTATAAGGATTCAAATTTTGATAAACAAAAGTTCAAAGAAATGTGAAATGAGATTCAGTGAAAGAAACTGAATATATTTAGCTATGAGCAAAAGGAGACTTGAAGGGGCAACATACTTGAAAAGTTAATACCGAAAAGAAATTAGACTAGTCAGATACTAATCTCTATCAAGCAGAAATAAGATTAGATTAAGCTATGAAATTGCAGAAGCCAGAGGACAAAAAGCATGAACCATGATGTATTCATGTGGTAGATTGATAGTCAGCTTCCAGTCCAAGGTTTTTCTAGTATGTTGTCCCATAGTGAAGATTCTGGAAAGCTAAAACTTACCTTTTTTAGATCCTCTTCCAGATATAGCTCTGAATGCAAATTAGATTCCATCAAATAATGTTGTACTTGTAAAATTTTCAAGGCAGATTTGAAATGATGGCCAACTTTCTGCTGGAGATATTGGATTTTTGTTGTTGTTTATTCCTCAAAGTTACAAGTGTCTAGAAACTGATGGGTTGCCAGTGGCAGTCAGACTAAAAATCTCTGTGTCCAATCATGAGGCCTGTGGCAGCTAAAGGGCAGCTGCAGAGAAGCAGGAGTAGCTTCCCAACTCTTGTGTCACAGTTCGGTTACTCATTAGTACGGCACATCAACATTTTGGACATTCTTCCAAACAAGTGGTAGGATTGCACTTCTTCAACTTCTTGAAATAGGTGGGTACATGGTTGCCTTGACCAATAGAATGTGGAGAAAGTTATATGTATCACTTCCAAGTACAAGCAGCTAAGTGATGTTAGGTAATTCTTTAACTTTTCTCTTCCCTTAGCCACAGCTAAAGTGGATTTCAGTCCTGAAAAGAAGTTGCAATGTGGAACCATCACATGCATGACAACTACTCCGGAGAGTCTTCCAGATACGCAATAGATCTTGTGTGACGAAAATATGCTTCATAATTCTGTCGTTTTACATTTTGCTTTAAGTCACCAAGATGCAGAGATTGTTACTTTAGCATGACCTAGACTAATCTCAACACCGCAAACACTGGTGACAGATTAGGAATGTTGCAATAGCAAAGCCAAAAACATTGGCTTTGGCAGAAGTGATACAAAAACTAATATTTGAGTCTGAAAAGTAAGTAATAGTCCTTACGATTTATTACAAAATAATTTATAAAATGACTTCCAAGAGGACAGGGAAAGCTGATCATAAACTTAATGAATTTGTAAATACAGAGGAAAATTATAGCAAAATGAACAGTAGTGTGCATTGATTACTATTCACTATGTTTGGAAGATATTATGTGAAAGGAATGAGTTAAAAAAAGAATTGGACAGTTAAAGGAAAGAAATGAAAAGAAGGATAAATAATACAGAGACCTGGAGATTTCTGGGGTTGGAAAAAGCAATACTTCTCAGTCTTTTCACTAGTCATTGAAAAACTAAGAAAGGCTGTGAGTGACAAGAATCAAATTAAGGGAATGACCACCTCAATTGTCATTATAATCTCTAAATGGATTAAAGTGTCTTGGATTTAAGATCCAATTATGAGTGTGGCCCAGTAGAGTAAATCTTTTAATTAGTTAAACTGTGTCATAGAAAAGGGGTTAAAATATATCTCAATTACAGAGCTACCTCAACACATAGAATGACAACTAAGTCAAAAGAGAGATGGGGGTTAAAGAGATGCTAAGCAATTACTGTAAATTTTCAATGTCCTGAGAGGAAATGTGGCTTTGGCTATTGGCATGGTACTCATTGAAATCAAATAGATAAATAGTCTACCAAATTATTGAAGAGGTTCTCTACCAAAAGATTCAAACAGTAAAGTAAAAGTTGTATTCAACTGAAGACTTAAAGTGATTCACAGACTTGTATAAGCAGGAATTGGGCTAAGAAAGCTTCCAGCCTCATAGGGAGTATACTTCTCTAATTCCCAGTTCTGATGTAACCAAGGAAAAAAATGTCAAAGGAGGAATTTCCCAGGAACCCTAGAGTCAGAGAGGAGTTACTCCTCACAAGCAGTAAAAGGGCATTATGAAAGAATCTTCTCCACTCCCAGTAGAAAGTTCACTGGGAATTCTGAATTGTGGCAGGCCAATGTCTTCTATGTGTCTCCCATTCTCCTCTTCTGAAAAATCAAAGTGTCTGCTCCACTTCTATAAATCGGATGTCAGACACACAATCTTTTTAGTTTATGAATCTCTGGATCCAAAGTCACCACATCTGGACCTGATATAGTGACTCTCATGTGCCTGAAACTTTACACTTCAGCTCTTCTAATAATTGGTAAGTACCCACTACTCTGTATTAAATCTTCTTATTTAATTTCCTGAAATTGTATGCTGATGAATATACTTGCCAGGGCAGAATGCTACAAAACCAGGGCTCAAATAGACAGTTCAATACTTGATACAAAATCTCATAGATCAGTTGGTGGTAGAAGCCAAAAATTAAAAACTTAGAGATCTAATTATGAATATTATATAAATGGATGAGTGTCCTGAATTATGGAATGAAATTCTAAGACTATTTGAATCTATTCCAAAATGATGTGCTTTGGACTTTTAAATTATTTCAATACAATCCTATGTGGGTTTGTTGAATTAATTAAAGGAAACTACAGTGGTGGTAGATGTAATTTTGTGGGGTCCAATGGTTGGGAGTGGCATTGGGATTAAATTGCTATACTTGATATATAAAACTTTCTTAAATTCTATAATGTTCAACATTCCCTTACTTCCCTGTGAGGCAATGGAAGTATCCAAGTATTTTGTACTTGATATTGGTAAAGGATATTCCTGAAGGAATGGCTGCATCATAAAGGGGTTACACTCTTAAGGAGAAATTGCAAAACAAAAACAAAAGCTGACTAATGAACACTTTCAGCATGTTGAATTTGTAGTAAACAAATAAGTTTAAAATGCATGTTTATATGCATACATATCTACACACATACTTATCATGTTATGCTTTAGAAATCAATAAGGCTATTAGATTGATTGTACAGAACCTCATGTAGCTTAGGGAATTTTTGCTGTTGGATGACTCTAAAATGAGATGAATTTTCAAGGTCTTGGATGATTTCCAGAGGGTAGGAATTTAGAGGATGAGCTGGATAATGATATAAGATCCTTTAATTCCAAGATTGTATAAACAATAGAAATAATTAGACTGAAAAGGAAACTATGTGATTTTAGTAAGAAACTATGTTTACTCTTATGAGTCTATGGAGAATTATATAATATATGGAAAACACCTGTCTTCTAGAAGTAACTATTAAGAAAATAGGAAAAGCGTTATGTTCCTCTGGTTTGAACTAATGTTTGGTTTGCTTTTGCAGGTTAAACTAATTTGATGCTGAGAAACATCTTATTTTAGATGATTGGGAGTTGAAAAAAAAGTATTTAGAAACTGATTTCTACTAAAACAATTATAGGAAACATAAACAATGCTGAAACCCAAGAGGTTTGTAACATATTAGGAAGAGCATAACAAATGTAGATGATATTAGCAACAGGATGCCAACTAGCCAGTTTGAGAACACAAACTATAAAATATGTAATTTTCCCCTAGGTATTGTAAATTGACCACATAACAACATCAGAAATTTCACTTGTGAGAAAAATGACATAACACATACCTGCTAATTGCTGAGAAGAGAAACAGTAAAACAAAGTAAAGTGTGCTATTTGAATTTATATTATGATACTTGACAGTTGTTTTATTTTGAAGTCCTACATTTGCTTTTAAAAGGCCTATGATGGAAATTAGGTCAACTGCACATGGCCAGTTACAGTCGTAAATTATTTGTAAAGTATTTTGAATATCCAGTAACCTACTCTCTTCCTCTTTGTGTTATGTATTAGTCAAAGTTCTTCAGAGAAACAGCACTGATAGAATGTGTGTGTGTGTGTGTGTGCGCGAGCGCGCGTGGTAGTAAAAGTGGAGAAGGGATGGTGTATTTGAAAATATATACTTGGAAGAAAATTAACAGAAAATTTGACTAAATGTATAGATATTGGGATATAAATATTAACCCTGGGTTTATCATAATTCCAAATGCCATAATTCTAATTATTTTAGTTGAAGACTTTTTACAAGTTATTGGATATATTCTTACAGAGAGAGAATGAGAGAAATAGACAAAGAGACTTACTTTAAGTAACTGGCTTATGGGATTATGGTTGCTAGAAGGGCCCAAATCTGCAGGGTAGGGCAGTGGGCTGGAAACCCAGGGAAGAGTTGATGTTGCAGCTGGAGTCTGAAGCCAGTCAGGAGACAGAAATACCTCTTCTTTAGGGGACCTCAGTCTTTTTTCTCTTAAATCCTTCAACTAATTGATTGAGGTGCACCCACATTATGGAGAGTAATCTGATTTCTCAGTCTACTGATTTAAATGTTCAGCCATCTAAAATATACCTTCATAAAAACATCCAGAGTGGTGTTTGACCAAATATCTTGGTACTGTGGCCTTGCCAAGTTGACACACCAAATTAACCATCACAACTTGTAAAGGAGTCTAGAACCCTCTCAATCTTGTTTCTTGTCTTTCACCTCAAAACTGCTCCCAGGTCAATGACTCTGAGGACTAAACTCCTATTAACAGTTTAACACGTGACTCTACTTTCAGAGACGTTTGTACTTAAATTAGAAAAAAAAATTCTTAACCTAAAATGATTAAACACTCAACACACACTTTCAATTCCATTTTATTAACAGGGAATGATTATTTTGAGTAATAACCTTTCTCTTGGTTCATGTGTCTAGCACATAATCTGTTTTCTGTTCTGTGTAGACACAAAATTTGTCCTGATTATAAGCTCCCAGACATTGCTGCTTCTTCATGCCAGTTGATTTAATTCAATAACATTGATTAAGTGCCCATCTTGCGCCAGGATTGTGCAAATAATATTAACATAAAAGAAGATAATCTCATAAAAGACTTCACGGTCTAGCCAAGGAGATACACACACACACACACACACACACACACACACACACACACAAATAAATGAAACACAACTGACAAGTGCAAAGCTAAATGTATAAACAATCTATTTTAGGATTAGCAAAAAGAGAATCATGATTTTTATTTGTGTTGTCAAAGAAATTTTCAAAAATATAAAATGATTTGCATTTCTCTAACAATTAGTGATGATTATTAGTTTTTTATATATTTGTTGGCTGGATTTATGTCTTCTTTTGAGAAGTGTCTGTTCATGTGTTTGCCTGTTTTCTAATGGAATTCCTTAGGTTTTTTGTTGAATTGTTTAATTTCTTTGTAGATTCTAAATATTGGACCTTTGTCAGATGCATAGCTTGTAAATATTTTCTCTCATTCTGTAGGTTGTTTGTTTACACTTTTCATAGTTTATTTTACTGTGTGGGAGTTGTTTAATTATGTACCCTTGTCAATTTTTGTGCTTGTTGTAATTGCTTTTGGGGAAGTGCAAATCAAAACCACATTGAGATACCATCTCATGTCAGTTAGATCGGCTGTTATTGAAAAGTCAAAAAACAACAGATGTTGGAGAGGTTACAGATAAAAGGGAAAACTGATACATGCTGATGGGAATGTTAATTAGTTCACCCACTGTGGAAAGCAGCATGGAGATTCCTCAAAGAGCTTCAAACAGAGCTACATTTAACCCAGCAATCCACTACTGAGTATAAACCCAAAGGAAAATAAATTATTCTACCAAAAAGACACATGCATTTGTATATTCATAGCAGCACTATTCACAACAGCAAAGGCAGGAATCAACCTAGATGCCAATCAACAGTGGACTCAATAAAAAACTCATGTGGTGCATATACACCATGGAAGACCTTGCAGCCATAAAATGGAAATAAAGTGGGACAAAATTATGTCTTTTGCAGCAACATGGACACAACTGGACATCATTTTTCTAAGCAAATTAAAGCAGAAACAGAAAACCAAATATGCCATGTTCTCACTTATGAGCAAAAGCTAAACACGGAATACACATGGACACAAAGATGGAAATAATAGAGAATGGGGACTACTTTACAGGGGTAGGGTGGAAGGTGGGTGCAGGATGAAAACCTACCCATCAAGTACTATGCTTAAGAACTGGGTGACAAGATCACTAGTACACCAGACCTAAGTGACACAAAATTACCCATGTAACAAACCTGCGCATGTACTCCACATGCCTAAAATAAAAGTTGGGGAAAAAATAAATGGTCAGGAGAGAATTTTATGGCAGAGTAATATTTAAACAAAGAAATAAATGGAGTGAGAGAACATTCCACACAGGGAACAGGTGCAAAATCCTTGAAGTTCGAGCATGCTTGGAGTTGTGAGTGTGAATGAGGCGGAGTGAAAGACTAGAGAAGTGACAAGAGATGATGTACCGTAACTAAAGTGAAAGTGAAAGAACAGTATCAACCATTTAAAAGCATTTATAGAAAAAAAGACTATTTTTTACGTTTCTCAGTACACTTTTAAACAATGTGAATGTTGTAGTAATATGCAAAGAAATAAAATGTTTTTACTTTGACTCAAAAATAAACACATAAATAATTTGTTAAGAAACATACATATAAAGGAACATTTAGCTGTGTGTTGAAAGGTGACTCTAGATGAATTACAGACAGTAAAGAGTGGAATTGAGCAGACAAAGGAAAGCATGAAGGTGTGCTTGAGAAGAACGGAAGCTGGCAAGAGCACAGTCTGTCGGGAGATTAGCAGGCAGCCAAGCTGAGAGCTGGTTTCCACCAGATGTAGAACACAGTGCTGGAAAGATTGGACTTGACTCTTCAGACAATGCAGAGCCATTTAAAAAGCAGCATGATCAGATTTTTGCTTTGGAAATTTAAATCTGATAAAGAAGAAGAGGATAAATTTGAGTCAGAAGGAGACTGGAGTCTTAGAAAACAAGTAGGAAACAGTTATTACTGTTCCAACAAGAGAGAATCTAGAATATGGTGGTAGAAATGGGGAAGAGAAGGTGAATTTGAAAATATATATATTTGGAAAGACATTGACAAGGCATTAACTAAATAAATGTAGAGGATTTACATTAAATAAATGTAGAGTTAAGGATTCAACAATGTCTTACAATTTCATAATTTTAATGAAAGTGTTTCTAAAAGTTATAAGATACTTTATCTTTTCAAAAGAGTCTACTAACATTATTTAGCTTTGTAATAGATTCACCAATATGAACACTATTTGACTTACTATAATATATGGAATAGTTTTATTTACATTTGTGATACTTGTATTAACTTATTTTTCTGTTTTTAGTCTACTCTTCTGTGGCTCATGTAAGATGACTATTTATTAAAGACTTTTCATATTTTCTAGTTTACTCCTGGCAGTAGAGAATAGATTGAGAAATTAGAGAACAGAGTCTCAAAGGAGGTATACTGGTGGGTGAAAAACTTACAAGGAAGGGTCAAGGAGTGTTTATTCACGAACTTTATTTCCTGAGTGTATACCAGGGAGCTTAGATTGACTGTGACCTAACTCCAGATTAGGAAGCTTTTATTATAAATATGTCAGTTTTATGTGTTGTAAATAAATAAAAATAATAATTATTGGTCAGTTCATTGTCTCTGGCTCCATTGTTAATAGTAGAATTACACTCATATTGGTCTATCAGACTTTGGTGAACTATGGCTCACAGGTCTAATTTGTTCTACTGCCTCTTTTTATACCCTGAGAGCTAAAGAGAGTTTTTCCATTGTTAAAAAATTACAAAAAAGAAAGAAAATAGAGAATGAGAAAGAGGGCATCTGGGACCTACCATGGTTTGAATATTTGTCCCCCTCCAAAAGTCACGTTGAAATTTAAACCACACTGTGACAGTATTGAGAGGTCGGACTTATAAGGGGTATTTTTATCATGAGGGCTTTGCCAGCAGGAATTGATTAATCCAATCATAGGTTGATGGATTACTGGGTTAATTAACTAATGGCTTATCATGGAGGAGAATCAATGGTTTTATGAGAGAGTAGGAGAGACCTGTGCTAGCATGTTAGCATGCAAGCCCTCTTCTCCCACCCCACAATGTGCTGCCTTGTTCCACCTTTAAACTCTGCAGAGTCCCTACCAGCAAGAAAGCCCTCACCAGATGTGGCCCCTTGACCTTGGACTTCTCAGCATCTGTAATGATGAGGAAAGACAAAAATTCAGAATAGACATTCTTTTTAAAGTAAAACAAAGTAAAATAACATAAAAATAGTTATAAAGAGCAGAGAAGCAACTAAACCCCCACTCCCCATCCTACATTGCCTGCAGTTAGCTAAAGCAGACCCAGCATAGCCTCCTCCTTCTGAGATAAGGCACCCAAGCATATCTTTGTACCCAGAGGTCACAAGCATATTTCTGTAAAAAGACATGTTCTCTTCCCCAGCTGCCAGTCGCTGGAGTGAGATTCCGCGTAGAAAGTGTATGAATTCTCCCGGTTGCATACTTACCACAAGTCAAAGACTACTGTCTTTGTTTAAACCTGTTTTTTTCCCCTTTGCCTCTTCTTTCTATGCCAAAACTTGTATAAGCAAGGAATTTTCCTTTGTGCGGAGCTGGCAGCCAATACGGGCAGTAGGGCCACCATCAGCCGGAGCTCAAGAGAGAAATTTTCTTGTGTCTCTTGGTCTCTCTGTTCTTTTTGGCTTGAATTTCCACAACAGTAACTGTAAGTAATAAATTTCTTTTCTTTATTAATTACCCAGTTTCAGGCATTCTGTTATAGGAAGTAGAAAATTGACCAAGATAACGCCAATAAACCCTAAAATGTTTAGTATCTAGACCTTTAACAGAACAAATTTGAAGACCTCACCTACGAATAAAGGAGAACTTTTCATATGTGCCTTTTGTTGTCACTTCCTTTTGATGTGTGCATTGTCTTAGTAAATGAATGACAAACTCATTGACAGCAAGAAGCAGACCACAGATCTCTACATCTTCCTCAGTATTGGCACAGTACATCACAAACACTTATACTTGTGAATTCGTGATTATGAAAGTGAGTACAGATCACAAAGCTTCCTAAAATGTGTAAGATCCAGTGAAGAAAAGAGGGAGAATAGCACACTCTGCAGACAAGATAAAAAAGTCATTCTGAAAATAATCCCAGTTTAAGATGTCAAGAACCTTCTCAGGTTCATGTCTTATTAATTTTTTTATCCTTGTACAAATATAAATTAAATAGATTTTTATAAATTACTACCTTGGAGATAGGCAGACAGTTTCACAATACATACAACCACCTGAGTTGTTTGACTAACATAATATGACTAATGCTTTTAAAAATAAGGGATGAATTTATGAGGAGCAAATGGAAGTCTTATTGATCCTCTAAGGAAGAAGTCCTGCATTCTAAAAGGATTTATTAATTTCTTGACCATATAAATTTAACTCATCTGCTTTGAAAGTAAATATGTAATAACATATATGACATTGTTATGAAAGATCCATATTGATTTTAACCATATTTTTCTTTAACACACTTACCTATGTAATGAAGAAAATAAGCCAATGAAAAAGCCTACAGGTGACATGCAGTGCCTACGTGTGTATCTTCTGTCCTGCTATTGCCGTAGTCTGAATGTTATTTTTCCCCTGGCTGGCTGTCACTGAAGAATGTAAATCAATTTTGCTTCAGCTTTCTCATCTATAAAATAGTTTTAAGCCTGGGAAACAAAAAGAGACCCCATCTCTATAAAACATAAAATAAAAACAGCTGGGCATGAGGAGTGTGTGACTGTAGTCCCCGCTACAAGGGAAGCTGAGGCAGGAGCATAGCTTGGGCCTAGGAGTTCAAGACTGCACTTAGCTGCCATCATGCCACTGCACTCCAACCTAGGCAACAGAGCAAGACTTCATCTCTAAAAAAATGATAATAAAATAAAGTGGATATAACACTGGGGCCAGCTTTATACAGTTTATGTGTGGATTAAAAAGAAAATATGTAGATACATACAGCAGTGCTGAAACATGATAACTAGCAGTGGTAGAAATGACTGACTAATTTTTATTCTTCATTCTGGTAGAAAATATTGACCTGACTACTTCTTACTTCTATTGACTTGCTTACTTCTTACTTTTCTATGAAGCAAACACTCTACCTATTCTAGTCATAAAGATAATCTGCTTACAGTTCTCTAACAAGACAGGGAAGTACACTGGGTCAGCTGAAAGCATCTCTTGGAAGAACTTCATATTAAATGTTTCTAATATGTTCTAAAAAAAAAAACTATAACTTTCAAGTTGAAAATAATGCTTTGAATTAAGTGTTTTTTCTAAACCTGCCTGTTTGGGTATTTAAATTTGCTCATATTTTTCTTTTTTTTTTTTCTTTTTATTCTCTCTCTCTCTCTTCCTTTTCTTGATTTTTCACCATCTGTGTGCCAAGTAGTGCTTGGCTTTATTCATTGTAGGTATATAATTTACAAGATTTTTCTGTTCAAAAGAGCTTTCATTTTTAGTCTCAAATACCCATAAGGGAAAAACAGTTTTAGAAATGGGATTGAAGAAGAAAAATGGATATATATTGTCCACTTAACAGGAATGTAAATTAGTGCTCATAACACCTTTTTATTCTGTAAACTATACTGTATTTTAGAAATAATAATTGAACATATCATAACTTTTATGATACCACATTTAATAGAGTAAAACATAATTAAACTTTTTGGATCTTCAGGGAATTTATTCTGAACGTAAACAGAGCACAACATGAAAGCAGCAATTCATGTGTGTAGTCAACGAAGTTATGATCTTATATCACTATCATAGTCAAAAATCAGGAGACAAAGAAGTACTTTAAACAATTCTAAGAAAAAAATAAACTTTAACAAAACCAACCTTGACGATAACTAGATACTATATTCCACCATAGACAGCAACATCGGGAAAGAAGATCACACACAATGTAGTTTACATATTAGTGATATTTTGCTTTAGGCTGCATATAAATTCAATAGAAAAGAATGTTTTTCACAGTTGGGAGGTACTTAAAAAAAATAAAAGCCACCTGTGGTGGCTTAAATATAAACCGCCATGTTACAAGTTTACCTATAAAACAAACTTGCACATGTACCCATGAACTTAAATAAATAAATAAATAAGGCATAAAATATAAATGCATAGATCTTTTTAGTTTGCATAATCAGATCGATCAACTCTGAGCCTTCATGTATATATCTGGTTGACTAATAATTTGCTGTTAGTAATTTGCTGTGCGGGAGGTGCCTTCTCTACCTCTCTAATATTACACAAGAGTCTTGGTGATTTTAGATAGACCAAAACATGCAGATACTTCCTACTTTCCAATCTAGTTAGGAAACTGTTGCTACTTTTGGAACCTGAAGAGCAGCTTTCTGGGCTGCTCTTTACACACTAAGGCTGGGCACAGAAATATTCCACCAATCATTTCTAGGTCAGAGCTCTTAATGTTTGGTCCATTGACTTTGCACTGTCACACCTTCAGGGGCCCTTTCTACCTTAGAAGATCACTTCTGAGAAATGGAAGCCATTCTTAAGAGTGAGGCTCTATTTTAGGTACCCGACAAGCACCCAGTATGGCCACCAGATCATCCACGTGGTCCGGGTCAGGATATACTCAGAACACCTCTACTCCATGCACTAATTTCTGCTCTCCCTTTTCCCTTCTGCTTAGCCCTAGCTTAATTCTCCTCAAAGTGAATATTCCCCTGAAGAAGGAGGAGTAAAACAAGGACAAAAAAATGTACACTAGAATAGAAAAGGCATACCTTAGTGTAAATGGAAATTGCAATAAACTCTTATTTGACCACGCTGATAGAACTTGATGTTACTTATTATCACTGTTGTCATTATGCTTCAGGATCAAACCTATGGACGAAGGTTCCTAATTTTGAGTATAACTTATTATAAAGCACATGCTTTCTGAAATACTTGATTTTCTATTTTAAGAAGCACTCTGATACATAAAGCTGCCATGGAGGATCCAGCACTGAAAAGGTAGCACCAGTGTCAAAATGTTACACATGGTATGATTCCAACTCCATGTGATATTCTGGAAAAGGAAAGCCTATAGATATGGTAAAAAGATCCATAGTTGCCAGAGAGAGACGAATAGGTGGAGCACAGGAGATTTTTAGGGTAGTGAAACTATTCCACGTGAAACTCCAATGGTGGACACAGGACATTACACTTTGTCAGACCCCATAGGATTGTACAACACAAAGAATGATCCCTAATGAAATTATGGGCATCAGTTAATGGCAATTTATCAATATTGATTTACCAATAGTAATGAATGTACCACACTAATGCAACATGTCAATCGTATGAGAAATTGTGCAGAGAATGGGTCAGAGAAGGGGTAAATGGAAACTACTCTTTGCTCAGTTTTTCTGTCAATTTACAACTCCTTTGAAAAATAGTCTATGCATTAAGATAAAAAGTAGTACACATGACACATTTTTTTTGTCAAATGCATTAGATGAAAACTGCTGACATGATCTTCAAGAGATAAATATTACAGACATCCCAAAATCAAAGAGCTGTAAAGCTAAAAGATACTCAATGAAAAATATCTACTCTAGTCTTAATGATTTCTGAAGAGAGAGATTCTGACCATTTCCTTAGTACCCTATTCTAGGATTTAGTTTCTTTCTGAGTCCTGAAAATTAGCCAGTATTATTCATACTTGTCTTCTGTGCAGAGGGCTTTGATCAAAGCCTCCTTAAATAATCATTCTCTACTAGAATTAATTAATAAGTAAATCACTGATTTGCTTTTTTGGGTTCTGATTAAATTGCTTCAACACAAGCTACAATGCATCAATAGGCAGTGATGCACAAAAATAGTTCATCCTTAGGACGATTATCATTTAAAATTTCCATTCTCAATGTAGGAGTTGTCAAATTCTAGAAAGTTATACAACTCTATGCTACAGAACACACAGGGAAAGTTAGTTTTTATATAGACCCTTGCAGTATCAACAATGGTTTATGTTCATGTTTAATGCCATAGGCAAAATTCTTAACTATCCTAGAAATAATTTTACTAAACTTGTGTTCAAAACCCAATTTAATTCATGTTTTTGATAATGTCATTTAGAGCTATAATTTTTCAAGAAAGCTCTCTTTATTGGAATATTAAAATTTCAAATGCCCATTCTCAAGAGGAGTTAAAGTCATAAAAGACAGTTACATCTTTAAGTTTATAGTTGCTCAAGGGAAGGGATAATAGAGAATCCATATTGTGTATAGCTTATTTCTGAAATAAATCTGCAGATGAATTATAATGTTAATGTTTGAACCTATTTAACTGCCAGTTGTTCATGAAATGATAAATATCACTGAAGACATCATAATAAAATGCCCAACAAAATTATAAAAGGCATTATTTCTGTGAGCATGTGCTGGAAAGAGCACAGTAAATTATATTATCATAATTATGGGGGGATAAAGAGATTATATTTTCTTTTTCTATGAAGAATAAGCACTTTGTCAGAGTGTATTTCAAAAGAATTTTGCATTCTCAAATACTCTGAGCTAAGAACTCTTTCACTATATTAGAAAAATAATTTTTAAAATTAATTTGTATTTCAATTAGTTGGAAATTATAAATTCCCATTTGAAACAATTCATTCAATTGAGCTAAGATCAGAATATATTTCTTTTTATTTCTGTCATTCTTGGGCTTCCAAGTTTTTACATCTCTCAATTTGTAGGCATTAATTATAAACATTTTTTCCTTTTTTAAAAGCCTATTTTACTAGAAGATAGCTGTTGACACGAGGTGAGGCAATTCTGGCTTTTTCACTAGGCGAGTTGGAAACCAATATTCTTATTATTCAGCCATAATTCTTCCTTTTGATATTTTTTATTCCCTGTTGACAATATTGTAATCTATCATGATACTAATGAAAAATCCTACCTTATCATACCTTTTATTGATATGTGTGTCTTTGTGTGTATATATACTTACAAATATTTCTATGTTAAAACTAGGTAATTGCATGTTTAAATTGCTATTTACACATTCACGTATGGAATTGTTTAACAAGGGCTTTTTACATTAAAAAAATCAAGTTCTAAACTATAAATTCGTATAATCTTCTGGAACGTCTTTCTTTAATCAAATAAAATGATGTATGAAGTTTGGCTGGCTGACACAGGCCATGTTCTCTGGAAAGCTAATGATAAGATGTTAGGTGGGTGGAAGGTTTATTGGTAACATCCATGGAAAGAGAGGGGTGGAAGTGGAATTGGTTAGGAGGAGTTGTCAGACCTTGATGCTGACTCTATAAAGTCTTTTTGACCTTGAGTGACAGCGTAGAGATTGCCCATTAGAAGAGTCCTGTGTGGGGAGAGAGAGTTAGGTTCCCACACACCACCTGGCAACACCATTGGTCAAGAGCCGCTCTGGAAAGGAAAGGACTGTGCCTTGGAATCTAGGGTAACTCTTAATGAGTGCACAGCTAGCCTGTCAGCTAATCACACGCATCACAAGTGGGCACCAAGTCCTCTCTTGAGCGGGGATCCGAGAGGCTCATCTCTGTGTCTGTCACAGTCTGCCCCTTTGGGCCATGTAGTTTCACTTCATCTTACAGGTTCTGAGAGAGAAGCTTCTTCAAGTATTGATGGAGATTCTCTTTCTGAGGGGAAACTTAGAAGAGAGAGATTACAGTCCTCACTGCCCCTGGTTTTGGGGCCCAACTGTTACACAGCACTGGTTCTCAACAAATGTATGTTAACTTCATGTATCATCTCTGCTGACCTTGATGAACCCACACCCTAATTCCTTAAGATTCAAGATTCCGAGTGCTTGGGAACCATAACTATTTCAGATCAGAGTTGCTGCACTTGTTCATTAATTTATAATTGTTTACCCAATTCACTCAGCATTAATTATGACATGATGCTTCAGCTATACTTATGTCACATATTTCTATTGCCCTATCAATAAAGCTTCCAACATGGTGGTAAATATAAACTTAGTCATGGACACCTTTACACTTACTTGACCTTTACTTAAAGTACATTCTTTGCAGATTTATGGTGAAACATCCATTTATACCAGGGTCCAACAGCACACCAGTTGCTGTTTTTAAAACATGAAATTTTGTGTTAGAGATAACATGGCCTTACTCCAGAAACCCAGGGGCCTGCTTTGTGATTTTTATACTGATGCTTGTCATAAAGGCCACATTGCATCTTTTTCCACACTGAAATCAGCAACACAGTATGGTCTGCCGAATCATATGGCCCGAGTAGCAGAATGCTCACATTGCAGCGTGAACCTGTTGCCAAGAGCTTTCTTGCTCCAGGCCTCACTCACACGGGCAGTGTCTATGTCACTCTGGGTAAGAGCCAGAATCACATCCCTAGGTGGGGAATACGCTGCCTATAGAATGTATGAGGCCTTGCTAGTACCAAGCTTTCTCTTTGATAGTAGTAGGTGAAACCTAAAGTAATTTGTGCTTTGCATTTGAGGGGAAGTGTTGGCATAGCCCTGGCCACTGGATCTCTAAAACTTTTGACCAAAGTAGCAGATTTCTAATTCTTCTTGGGGTTGACTCCCACTGTCTGCCACACATTTAAGCGGATTACCTAGGTATCTCTTGTTCATTTTGTCTAATCAGCATGATGCCATTATTATAATTAATCAATGTGATATTCTGTAAAAAGTTATTTGGAATATATATAGACAGAGAATAGTGTGGTAATATAGCCATGGGGAAAAATGAATAAATTTTTGGTTTATTCATTGTGGATGTGACCAGTTTTCATTTTCTTTCCTGATTGGGATAGCAAAAAAGCTCCAAATCAATGGCTACCTATTATGCACCTGAGGCCATATTAGTCTGCTGTATTTATATTTGTGCATCAGGGATGACAACTGGAATCAGGCCTACCACTTACTTGTTCTTGTAGTAGTATAAACTGATTCTCCTTGTCTATTCTACTGTGGCATGAGGCCAGACTAGTAAATTAAATAGAAACAATAAAATTCATGTTCTTGAGATCTTAAGGAGTGACATTCATCTCTACTTTTCTCCCACCTCCAAGAGTCAATACCATTCTGTCCTGACTGGGGGTGTGGGGCATGAAACCATGAAACTTCAGAAGCTTCCACTGGGCCTTCCTCATAAAGATGACTGGCCCTGTTGCCCAAGGGTCCAATGTGAAACTGAATACAATTGTCAAATCTGTCAATCCAAGAAATGTATGTGGGGACCACACAAATAACCAATGCTTGGATTTACAGATGTAAAATCCCTACAGTGAGTTAAAATTTGCCTTAGACTTCATTTACCATTTGATACTCACAGGTTCCTGCCTGACAGGGGACCTTGATAATGCTTGAGGTTTACAGGTTTACATGAATCAATCTCAACTAAACCTCGTGTCCAATGGTCTTTGAGAAGTCAGTATATTTTCCTTAACCTAATGTGTAATCATTCAAGTAGGGAGCCATTTGAGGAAGGATTGGGCAAATCAGCACAGTATTTACTGGCTAGGGTATTTCAACCTCCTTGTTCCTGAAGACAAAATCATCTGTTTAGTCATACAGTTCTGACTCAGTTTGGAAAGCTGGCTGAAACTTGAAAACTTGAAGAGGTATTATAATATTTACTAGGGAAACTGCTCTCAGCTTTATACCCACCCCCCCACCACACACACACACACAGTTTACGGGTACCTTTTCGGTTGCCCATCTATTGTACTCTTACAGATACCACGGTCTTTGAAACATCTCTATGGCTCTATGTGTCTATGTGTCAGGCCAAGATGGCCACCCCAAATTTGCCTGTCATTTACCGTAATTACAAACCCCAGCTTCTGGCGGTTAAACACAAGCCATCTGGCTTGTGTTTATTACTTTGAGGCCATACTATTGTTCTCATTTCTTTTAGCGTGCTAAGTTCTGTAACATCCTCCCTACCATCAGCCCTGGATTTCAGAGGAGAGCCACACTGAAATTCCTAACAATGCCTACTGCTAAGCATTTTTCCCACCAGCATATTTCCGATGGCCTTGGTAAATGGTATGTCTTACAGGTCATGGGACATGGTTCTCTAAATTTTCTCAAGATTCTCTGAATGACAACACATAGTCTTTAGGTTCCACTTAAGATATCCATTCCAGTATTCTCACTTTCTTTCATGTTTATCCCTCTACTATTAAGGTAATTTGGCCATTTTAATCTCACTCACTATGGGCTGTTATTTGAGTTTAATTTCATTTAAACTTTTTTAAGTTTCTAGGTACAGTCCTAGCAGCAAGTTTGTATCATTCCCTGGGGGCCTTGCCAGGATGTTACATCCTGTATACCGAAATAGTGCACTATGCCTAAATACTGCCCTTTAACTAGGCTTCTGGGTTGGTTTATTATTATTATTATTTTTTTTTGATCAAGCATCCTGAGATTCCTGTCTCACTGTTCCTAAATACTTTCTTATTCCAGCAGTTATTTGGGGGATAATCTCTTTGCTCTCCAGTTAGTTTCAATGTGGCATGACTAGATTATGCAGCAGGCCCAGAAAGAAGGTAGAAACAGCTCCTGATGGTAGTGACTGTAGCCTTGTGAGGAAAGTTCTCTGTATTTTCTTCTTTGGCGGGGGGGCTTTGTGGGGGGGGGCTATTAATTCTTAATGAGAGTTGGAAAAGGTGGAATACATCCTTAAGCTTAGGTGG
Organism: Cebus imitator; assembly: GCF_001604975.1. Classification (NCBI taxonomy): domain Eukaryota; kingdom Metazoa; phylum Chordata; class Mammalia; order Primates; family Cebidae; genus Cebus; species Cebus imitator. Next base: position 553,041 of record NW_016107503.1, read on the forward strand.
TTCAGACAAATCTGGGGCATCAAGATCTTCAGAAACATATTGTATGTCTCCAAATCATGCGTTCAGGTATCAGGTTTTCCCAACTAGGATCTTGAGTTTGGCATGATAGACCTGCCTCAGTGGGACATTTAATGATCTTTGAAGTTCAGCTCCTCTATTAAATCTTTTGCTGATTTTCCATATTTTTTCTGCTTATCTACGGCATGAGATAATCCTTTGTGTTTCCAGAGACTCAGATTCTCACACTAAGTTTCTAATTCTTAATTGCTGTAATCTTTATATTATCCACTTGTAAGGTAGATAGTAACAACACCTAATTCCTCTGTCCATGCCACCTGTGCCAAGGGACATCCCTTACTATTCTACTTCAAGTTGTATTTGAGTGGCCCATTTTCCTCTCTGTCACAACAGAGTTTTAAGACAAAATATCTGAATTATTAGTTTCTTTCTTATCTCTCTTTCTGCAAAATATAGAACATGAGATTTAAAAAAGGAGATGAAGTTGGAGAACTTTTTTTATTTCAAAACTCAGCTACCATGGCAATATGTCTCCAGCCAGGGGATTATAAAATAAATACTGTATTAGTTTTTTGTTGCTGCTGTAACAAATTACCACAAACTTTGCAGCTTAAAATAACATCAGTTGATCATCTTACAGTTCTAAAGTTCAGAAGTCCTGAAATCAAAATGTCAGCAGGGCTGCCTGCCTTCTAGAAACTCTGGGGGAGAATCCATTTCCCTGCCTTTCTTCATTTCCAGGGACCATGCAGATTCTTTGGTTTATGGCTCCAACTTACATTTTCAAAGGCAACAGAAAAGTGTCTTTTAATCGCTCTCTGCTTCTGTCCTTACATTATCTTTTGTGGCACTAATATTCCTGCCTTTCTCTTACCAGAACTTTGTGACTACCTTGAGTCCACTGAGATAATCTGGGATAATCTCCCTATCTTGCGATCCTTTACATGTGTAACAAAAAACGTTTTGAAATAATACTGCAAATGTATTACTGACAACCTTTTATGACCAGTTCCTTTCAGGTCTCAATTAGGTAGCCACGTTACTCTCTTGCAGATAGGGTAATGAAACAATTAGGCGTTAACACTTTGGGTTTCAGTTTCAATAAATGTTCTTGAACATGTTTTGAGTAAGGCCATAAGGTGTTTGAGAAAGAAAGCTTTTTTCTTGTTATTATTTATAAAATGTTCACTTTTAGTATCAGGAACTAAATTGAATGTACTCAAAAGATGAAAAGTAATAATAGTAGTTGAAGAATATAAAATGTCACAAGAAAAGTTTTTCCTGCTTTTTAATGTAAATATCCAATATGTTATGAGAGAATAAAAGATTACAGAAGCATGATAAATGTTTAATCTAGTCTTTCAAGAAGAAATATAACACTTAATGCTCTGATCTGTGTCTGGGATTATAGTCAGGACTCAGGAAGTTTTCAGATAATAAAATTCAAAATAAGTAAGGTGGAAAAAACATGAGAGTAGATGGAATATTTTGTGCACTGAAAGGCTGTAGCAAGGCATGATTCTAAGCCTTGCAAATCATGTCTAGGTGTATCATTATAACTGAGTCCCTGTGCAGCAGTGACTGACTAAGGAGCTGGACAATTGAGCCAGAGATGGAATTGGGTTTGTGGTTGTATCTAACAACAACCGGACAACAACTGGATGACAACAACTGGACAACAGCAAAAACAACAAAAGGATGAAAGTGCACTACTGAACTCAGAGGTAGTTCATATTCTGGAAAAGGCACATGGAAGAGTGACTTGCATGCACGTTGTGTTTACAAAGGTCGTGCCAGTGCCTTGTCATGGATCTGTGCACAATAGGTTTGGACATAAGAATAAGTGGAAATTTTATTTTATTTATATTATTATTATTATTTTTTATTGTACTTTAGGTTCTGGAGTACATGTGCAGATCATGCAGGATTGTTGCATAGGTACATACATGGCAATGTGGTTTGCTGCTTCTATCCCCCATCACGTATATCTGGTATTTCACCCCTCATTATCCCTCCCCACCCTCCCCAGCCCCCACTGTCCCTCCCCTACTACCCCCCAACTGACCCCAGTGTGTGACGCTCCCCTCCCTGTGTCCGCATGTTCTAATGGTTCAACACCTGCCTATGACTGATACCATGCAGTGTCTGATTTTCTGTTCTTGTGTCAGTTTGCTGAGAATGATGGTTTCCAGATTTATGTCCTTCATTGGGACATGGAGGAATCTGGAAATTTTAAATATTAGTAAAGCCCACAGTGAATGAGTACTGGAAACTCAGGCACATCTTTCTGATGCCAGAGCTACATGTAGATATTGGAGTTTTGAATCATATCTGGGATAGCATAAGGATAAAAAGGGCCAGAGAGAAACATTTCTGAATTAGTGGAGATTTTATACAATAGAAATAAGGCAGCTTATTTTTTGTGATAAATATTAACACCACTGAGTAAAATGAGAAGGTAGAGCTTAGCATTTCTATAAAATTATACAGAAATTTATTTATTTTTTGACAAACCTAGTTTTATTTTCTAGTCCTGTAACATTTTAATACATTTAAAAATGCTATAAAGTAGATATAATTTTTATTTCAATTGTGATTTCTATTGAAACTTAGAGAACAAATCAGCTACTAAATGATGCTGGGGAACAAAATGTCTTCTGAATTTCTTCACATCTAGTGTAGAGACATTGATAATTTTTGCTCAGATTATCTATGCAAGGATATTGGTATCACAAACAGCCTTGGAAAATAAAAAATGCCATCTTCTTTCAAGGCAGAGGGCAGGTTTATTTTCAGACTAGAGTAATAAGGATAATGTCTCTCTACAGGGCAAAAGTTTGGCAGGTTTATCAATAGCCCTTCAAAAATACGGGGCTACCTAAGGTCAGGGCTCCTCGACTGTACCACAAACCTACCATACCTGCAGCATCCACAGAGCCTTTATGCTTAGCATCAGTGCGACTTGAGGTCAAGAGGAACTGACAAAAACATGAAGCTTATGATGCCTTCTATGCCATCCTTAATAATCATGTTTCTGACTCACAAATTTTTAGTCACATCTATGACACTGTGATAGGCCAACTTGTTAGCTCGCATATAGTGTAAAATTTCATATCCTTCATTATTTTTAAAAATGGAGGAAGTAATATTAGTTAGGACACTCTGATTCAGTAGCTCTCACTTGAAACCCAAAATCTGAATATTAAACAATGTCTACACAGGGAGTCAGCTAAAGATAAACTAGGACAAATATAATGAGGAACCTTGCTGCTTCCCTTAGTAAGATCAAACTCTTGTCTTCCCAAGTTGATAGCAAAATAATTTCTTCCTCTTATAAGCCACATTATCAATATCTTTGTTCTCTAAAGTATAATTGGCAATATACTATTTTAGAAGAATGTGCCTCAGTAAATCATGGCCAAATAAGTTGTGGGGAAAACAACAGTGATACAACTTATCCTGCTTGGAAACACTCAGTACATCAGCATTTAAACTCTTTGAGAAATCCTCCAGTAAAGAAATATATTCGACTTACCCCTGAATTCTCAAGGATAACTTAATTACAAAACTTGTACTAGCATCCTATGGATCTAATGTCCCACTGAACACATTTTGAGACTACTGTCTGAGATAGATGTGTAGGAAAGTTCCAATCCCCTGTGTGAAGGTTCCGTAATGTCAGTCCAAAAACCAAAACAACAATAGAGAGATTAACAAAAGAAAAAGTATAAAAATTTAATAATATGCAAGCTCACTGGCATGATACATAGTATAAAACTCAAAGAAGGGCCAGATGATTGAATCTTAAATATCCCTTCATAAGGGAGTTGGAAATGGGAGACAAAGGCAATTTTTGAGGAAGAGTAAATGATTTTTAGGAGAAATAAATGGACTCAAAAAACCCACAATAGCCTGGGACAATGTTCCTCTGGTCTCTGAGTGAGGTAGCAACAAATTTTGGTAAAGTAAGAAGCAAAACTGTACTGGTTATAATGTTGTTTCATTATAAAATATCTCTCAGGTAAAAGACCACAAAATAATGGCTGAAAAGTCTGTCCATGTAGGTGCGGTGACCACCCTTAGTTTCTTCTTTGATGATTATTCTCCAGGGTTAACAAGGCTTTAGACAGGTGATTGAAGGTAACTGAGTTTCTTTTGGAAAAACTGTCTTCAGTCAAATAAGGGAACTTCAGAAAGAGCCCCTCCCTATGCTTGGGAGAGGGGAGAAACAAGGGAAGATGAGAGACCTTTGTTTTGAGGCAGCTCCCAAGGCCTTTGGATTTTCTTAAGTCAAAGTCCTCAGCATGCCAAAGCATCATGCTTTGGGGTTTTGTTTCCTGAGCCTCAACACCTGCATCCTCTGGACCTACTCTCATCCTGTTATGACACAGCCACGGATAACTCCCAGTATAAATGGTTATGTCTGTATCAAGAGAGAAAAGAAAAGATTTGTGAATCCATACTTATCTTGTAGCAATTATTCTTAACCTCGATTCAATGTTAAACAGTTGCTCTTTTTATTTTTTCATGTTTTTGCTTTTATAAATGTATCCTCTTTCTTGTTTTTTATTTTTCCGTAAGTTATTAGGGTAAAGGTAGTATTTGGTTACATGGCTAAGTTCTTTAGTGGTGATTTGTGAGCTTTGGTGCGCTCATCACCTGAGCAGTATATACTGCACCCTATTTGTAGTCTTTTATCCTCGTCCCCCTGCCACCCTTCCCTGCAAGTCCCAAAGTCTGATGTATTATTCTTTTGCCCTTGTGTCCTCATAGCTTAGCTCCCACATATCAGTGAGAACATAGGGTGTTTGATTTTCTATTTCTGAGTCTTCACTTAGAATAATAGTCTTCAATCTCATCCAGTCGCTACAACTGTTGTTGCTAATGCATTCCTCTTCTGGCTGAGTAGTATTCATATATATATATATATATATATATATATATATATATATATATATATATATATATGAATACAGTTTCTTTATTCACCCATTGACTAATACACATCATTTGAGTTGGTTCCACGATTTTGCAATTTCAAATTGTGATGCTATAAACCTGTTTGTGTAAGTATCTTTTTCGTATAACGACGTCTTTTTTTCTGGATAGATACCTGGTAGTGGGATTGCTGGATCAAATGGTAGTTCTACTTTTAGTTCTTTAAGGAATCTCCATGCTGATTTTTATAGTGGCTGTGCTAGTTTATATCCAACCAGCAGTGTAGAAGTGCTCCCTGCTCACTGCATCCACACTAATATCTACTGTTTTTTGATTTTTTGATTCTTGCAGGAGTAAAGTGGTAACATATTGTGGTTTAGATTTGCGTTTCCTTGATCATTAGTGATGCTGAACATTTTTCACAGTTTATTGGCCATTTTTATATCTTCTTTTGAGATTTGTCTATTCATTTCCTTAGCCCACATTTTGATGGAATTGTTTGTTTTGTTTTGTTTTGTTTTTTACTGATTTGTTTAAGTTCATTGTAGATTCTGGATATCTATCCTTTGTCAGACGTATAGATTATGAAGATTTTCTCCCACTCTGTGGGTTGTCTTTTGGCTCTGCTGACTGTTCTTTTTGCCACGCAAAAGCTTTTTATTATAATTAAGTCCCAACTGTTTATCTTTGTTTTTATTGCATTTGCTTTGAGGTTCTTAGTCATAAAATCCTTGCCTAAGCTAACACCTAGAAGGGTTTTTCCAATGTTACCTACTAAATTTTTACAGTTTCAGGTCTTAGATTTAAGTCTTTAATCCATCTGTCTTGATTTTTGCATAGGGTAAGAGATGAGGATCCAGGTTTATTCTCGTACATGTGGTTAGTCAATTATCCCAACACCATTTGTTGAAAAGGGTGTCCTTACTCTACTTTATGTTTTTGCTTGCTTTGTTAAAGATCAGTTGGCTGTAGGTATTTGGGTTTGCTTCTGAGTTCTTTATTTTGTTCCATTGGTCTATGTGCCTAGTTTTATATCAGTACCACACTGTTTTGGTGACTATTACCTTATAGTATAGTATAAAATCAGGTAGTGTGATGCCTCCAGATTTGTTCTTTTGCTCAGTCTTGCCTTGACTATGCAAGCTCTTTTTTGGTTCTATATGAATTATAGGACTGTCTTCTCTAATTTTGTGAAGAATGATGATGCTATTTTAATGGGGATTGCATTGAATTTGCAGATTGCTTTTGGCAGGATGGTCATTTTTACAATATTGATTCTACCCATCCATGAGCATGGGATGTGTTTTGATTTGTTTGTATCATCTATGATTTCTTTCAACAGTGTTTTGTGGTTTTCCTTGTACAGGTCTTTTGCTTCATTGATTAGGTATATTCCCAAGTATTTTATTTTATTTTCACAGCTATTGTAAAAGGGGTTGACTTCTTGATTTGCTTATCTCCTTGGTCACTGTTGATTTATAGAAGAGCTACTGATTGGTGTACATTAATCTTGTATCTGGAAACTTTGATGGATTATTTTATCAGTTCAAGGAGCTATCTGGAGGAATCATTAGGGTTTTCAAAATAAATGGTCATATTGTCAGCAAACAATGACAGTTTGTCTTCCTCTTTACTGATTTTGATACTCTTTCTTTCTCTTGTCTGATTGCTCTGGCTAGGACTTCCAGTACTATGTTGAAGAGGAGTGATGAGAGTGGGCATCCTTGTCTTGTTTCAGTTCTCAAAGGAAATGCTTTCAACTTTTCCCCATTCAGTATTATTTTAGCTGCGGGTTTGTCATAGATGGCTTTTATTATATTGAAGTGTGTCTCTTGTATGCTGATTTTGCTGAGAGTTTTAATCAGAAAGAAGTGCTGGATTTTGTTGAATGCTTTTTCTGCAGCTATTGAGATGATCATACAATGTTTGTTTTTTATTTTGTTTATGTGGTGTATTACATTTATTGACTTGTGCATGTTAAACCACCCCTGCACCCCTGGTGTAAAAACCACTTCATCATAATGGATTATCTTTTTAATATGTTGTTGGATTCAGTTAGATAGTATTTTGTCAAGGATTTTAGCATTTATATTCATCAAGGATATTGGTCTTTAGTTTTCTTTTTTGGTTATGTCCTTTCCTGGTTTTGGTATTATGGTGATGCTGACTTCACAGAATGAATTAGGGAGGCGTGTTCCCTCTTTCTCTATCTTCTGGAATAGTGTAAAAAGTATTGGTACCAATTCTTTGAATGATAGAATTCTGCTTTGAATCTGTCTAGTCCTGGACTTTTTTTTGGTTGGTAATTTTTTAATTTCCATTTTAATCTCACTGTTTTTTATTGGTCTGTTCAGGGTGTCTAGTTCTTCCTGATTGAAGCTAGGAGAGTTTTATTTTTCCTAGGATTTTATTAAGCTCTTCTAGGTTTTCTAATTTATGATAATAAAGGTGTTCATAGTAGTCTTGAATAATCTTTTGTATTTCAGTGAGTTGTAATATCTCCTGTTTCATTTCTTAATGAGTTATTTGGATATTCTTTCTTTTATTCTTGGTTAATCTTGCTAATAGTCTATCAATTTTATTTATCTTTACAAAAAATCAGCTTTTTGTGTGTCATTTGTCTTTTGTATTTATTGTGTTTGTGTGTGTGTGTGTGTGTGTGTGTGTGTGGTAATTTCATTTAGTTCTGCTGTGATCTTGGTTATTTCCTTTCTTCTGCTGGTTTTGGTTTGGTTTGTTCTTGTTTCCCTAATAACTTGAGGTGTGACCTTAGAATGTCAGTTTGTGTTCTTTTAGTCTTTTTTATGTAGGCATTATGGACTTTCCTATTAGCACTGCCTTTGCTGTATCCCAGAGGTTTTGATAGGTTGTGTGATTATTGTCATTTAGTTCAAAGAATTTTTTGACATCCATCTTTATTTCATATTTGACCCAAAGCACATTCAGCAGAAGGTTATTTAATTTCCATGAATTTGCATGGTTTTGAAGGTTTGTTTTAGAGTTAATTTCCACTTTTATTCCACCATGATCTGAGAGAATACTTGATATAATTTCAGTTTTCTTAAATGTACTGAGGCTTGCTTTATGGCCTATCATATCACCTATCTTGGAGAAAGTTCCATGTGATGTTGAATACAATCTATATTCTGCTGTTATTGGATGAAATCTTCTGTATATGGCTGTTAAGTCAATTTGTTACAAAGTGTAGTTTAAATCCATTGTTTCTCTGTTGCCTTTCTGTCTTGATGACCTGTGTAGTGCCCTGTTATTATTGTGTTGCCGTCTATCTCATTTCTTAGGTCTATCAGTAATTGTTTTATATATTTGGGAGTTCCAGTGTTAGGTGCATATATGTTTAGAATTGTGATATTTTCCTGTTGCACAGCCCTTTTACCATTATATAATGTTCTTCTTTGTCTCTTTTAATTGCTGTTGCTTTAAAGTCTGCTTAGTCTGACATAAGAATAACTTTGCCTGCTCACTTTTGGTGTCCATTTTCATTAAATGCTTTTTTCCACCCCTTTACTTTAAGTTTATGTGAGTCCTTATGTATTAGGTGAGTCTCCTGAAGGCATTGGAGAGTTGGTTGGTGAGTTATTGTCCATTCTGAAGTTCTGTAGCTAATATATAGTCATTTTATTGAACCAATCTGACAAGCTAGGATGCAAATTTGAAAAAAAAAACAAAACAAACTTTCTTCTTCCATTTATAAACTTTATTTTTATTTTTTATTAATCTCTTCAACAATTTTTATTTATTTATTTTTTATTTAGTTATTTTTCTTTTTTTTCTTATACTTTAAGTTCTGGGGTACATGTGCTGTGCAGAACTTACAGGTTTGTTACACAGGTATACACGTGGCTTGGTGGTTTGCTGCATCCATCCCCCCATCATCTACATTAGATATTTCTCCTAATGTTATCCCTCCCCAATCCTCCCACCCCCTGCTATCCCTCCCATAGCTCCCCCACCCCCCTAAGAGCCCCTGTGTGTGATTTTCCCCTCCCTGTGTTAATGAGTTCTCATGGTTCAACACCCACTTATGAGTGCAAACATTCTGTTCTTGTGCCAGTTTGCAGAGAATGATGATTTCCAGCTTCATCCATGTCCCTGCAAAGGTCATGAACGCATCCTTGTTAATGGCTTCATACTATTCCATGGTGTATATGTGCCACATTTTCTTTATCCAGTCTGTCTTGATGAGCATTTGGGTTGGTTCCAAGTCTTTGTATTGTAAATAGTGCCACAATAAACATATGTATGTATGTATCTTTATAATAGAATGTATTATAATCCTTTGGGTATATATCCAATAATGTGATTGCTGTGTCAAAAGGAATTTCTAGTTCTAGATCCTTGAGGAATTGCCACATTGTCTTCCACAATGGTTGAACTAATTTACACTCCCACCAACAGTGTAAAAGTGTTCCTATTTCTCCACATCCTCTCCAGCATCTGTTGTCTACTGATTTTTTAAAGATCGCCATTTTAATGGGTGTGAGATGGTATCTCAAGGTGGTTTTGATTAGCGTTTTTCTAATGACCAGTGATGATGAACTTTTTTCCACATGTGTGTTGGCTGAATAAATGTCTTCTTTTGAAGTGTCTGTTCATATCCTTTGCCCACTTTTTGATGGGGTTATTTGCTTTTTTCTTGTAAATTTGTTTAAGTTCTTTGTAGGTTATTAGCCCTGTGTCAGATGGGTAGCTTGCAAAATTTTTTTCCCATTCTGTTGGTTGCAGTTCACTCTAATAATTGTGTTTTTTGGTGTGCAGAAGCTCTTAAGTTTAATTAGGCCCTGTTTGTCTATTTTGGCTTTTGTTGCCATTGCTTTTGGTGTTTTAGTCATGAAGTCCTTGCCTATGCCTATGTTCTGAATGGTATTGCCTAGGTTTTCTTCTAGGATTTTTAAGATGTTAGGTCTATGATTAAATCTTTAATCATCTGGAATTAATTTTTGTATAAGTTGCAAAGAAGTGATCCAGTTTCAGCTTTCTGCATTTGGCTAGCCAGTTTTCCCAACATCATTTATTAAACAGGGAATCCTTTTCCCATTGCTTGTTTTTGTCAGGTTTGTCAAAGATCAGATGGTCGTAAATGTGTGACATTACCTCCGGGGCCTCTGTTTTGTTCCATTGCTCTATATCTCTGCTTTGGTACCAGTACTATGCTGTTTTGATTACTGTAGCATTGTAGTATAGTTTGAAGTCAGGTAGCGTGATGCCTCTGGCTTTGTTGTTTTTCACCCCCACTTAGGATTTTCTTGGCCATGTGGACTCTTTTTTAGTTCCATATGAAGTTTAAGGCGTTTTTTGTCAATTCTGTGAAGAAAGTCAATGGTAGTTTAATTGAGATAGCATTGAATGTATACATTACTTTGGGCTGTAGGACCATTTTCATATTGATTCTTCCTAACCATGAGCATGGAATGTTTTTCCATCTGTTTGTGTTCTCTCTTATTTCCTTGAGCAGTGGTTTGTAGTTCTCCTTGAAGAAGTCCTTTATGTCTTTTGTTAGTTGTATTCCTAAGTATTTTATTCTGTTTCTAGCAATTGTGAATAGGAGTTTGCTCATGATTTGCCTCTCTGTTTGTCTTTTATTGGTGTATAGGAATGCCTGTGATTTTTGCACATTGATTTTGTATCCTGAGACTTTTCTGAAGTTGCTTATCAGCTTAAGGATATTTTGGGCTGAGACGATGGGGTCTTCTAAATATACAATCTTGTCATCTGCAAATAGAGACAATTTAACTTCTTCTTTTCCTAATTGAATACCTTTTATTTCTTTTTCTTGCCTGATTGCTCTGGCTAGACTTCAAATACTATATTGAACAGGAGCGGTGAGACAGGGCATCCTTGTCTAGCACCAGTTTTCAAAGGGAATGCTTTCATTTTTTTGTCCATTCAGTATGATATTGACTGTGGGTTTGTTGTAAATAGCTTTCATTATTTTGAGATACATTCCATCAATACCTAGTTTATTGGAAGTTTTTAGCATAAAAGGCTGTTGAATTTTGTCGAAGGTCTTCTCTGCATCTATTGAGATAACTATGTGGTTTTTGTCTTTGGTTTTGTTTATGTGATAGATTTGTGTCTGTTGAACCAGCTTGCATCCTAGGGATGAAGCCACTTGATGATGACGGATAAGCTTTTTGATGTGCTGTTGGATTCAGTTTGACGGTATTTTGTTGAGGATTTTCACATCAATATTCATCATAGATATTGGCCTAAAATTTTCTTTTTTAGTTTGTCTCTGCCAGGTTTTGGTATCAGAATGATGTTGGTCTCATAAAACAAATTAGGGAGGATTTCCCCTTTTTGTATTGTTTGGAATAGTTTCAGAAGGAATGGTACCAGCTCCTTGTTTACGTCTGGTAGAATTTAGCTGTGAGCCCATCTGGTCCTGGACGTTTTTTGGTTGGTAGGCTATTAATTCCTGCCTCAACTTCAGACCCTGTTATTGGTTTATTCAGGGTTTCAATTTCTTCCTGGTTTAGTCTTGGGAGGGTGTAAGCGTCCAGTAATTTATCCATTTCTTCTAGATTTACTGGTTTGTATGCATAGAGGTGTTTGTAGTAATCTCTGATGGTAGTTTGTATTTCTTTGGGATCAGTGGTGATATCCTCTTTATCATTTTTTATTACATCTATTTGATTCTTCTCTTTAGTCCTTTTTATTAATCTGGCTAGCGGTCTGTCTATTTTGTTGACCTTTTCAAAAAATTGCTCCTGGGTTTCTTAATTTTTTTGAAGGTTTTTTGTGTGTTTCTGTTTCCTTCAATTCTGCTCTGATCTTAGTTATTTCTTATCTTCTGCTAGCTTTTGAATTTGATCTTGCTCCTATAGTTCTTTTAATTGTGATGGTAGGGTGTCAATTTTATATCCTTCCTCAGTTCTCATGTGGGCACTTAGTGGTATAAATTTCCCTGCAGATACTACTTGAAATGTGTCCTAGAGATTCTGGTATGTTGTGTCTTCATTCTGTATCTTTTACGGGGAGGATTTAAGCCATTTACATTCAATATAATTATTGAGATGTAAGTAACCATTGTATACGTCATGCTAGTTGTTGCCTGTGTACCCTGGTTTTCTTGTTTGTTTGTTTGTTTTGTTTTGTTTTTGCTTTTTAACTTGTATTTTTGTTTTATAAGTCCTGTGTGATTTATGTTTTAAAGAGATTCTGTTTTGATGTGTTTCCAGGATTTGTTTAAAGTTTTAGAGCTCTTTTTAGCAGTTCTTATGGTGGTGGCTTGCTAGTGGCAAATTCTCTCAGCATTTGTTTGTTTGAAAATGACTTTTCTTTCTTTCCCATATGATGCTTAGTTTTGCTGGATTCAAAATTCTTGGCTAATAATAGTTTTGTTTGAGGAGGCTGAAGATTTCTCACCAGAAACCTGGTGAGAAAACCAGGTTTCTGGTGAGAAATCTACTGTTAATCTGATAGGTTTTCCTTTACAGGTTACCTGGTGCTTTTGTCTTCATAGCTCTTAGGATTCTTTCCTTTATCTTAACTTTTGATAACCTTATGACAATGTGCCTAGGCAATGATCTATTTTTGATTAATTTCCCTGGTATTCTTTGTGCTTTTTGCATATGGGTGTCTAGGTCTCTAGCAAGGCCAAGAAACTATTCCTCAATTATTCCCCCAAATATGTTTTTGAAACTTTTAGATTTCTCTTCTTCCTCAGAAATACCATTATTTTTCAGATTGGTTGTTTAATATAACCCCAGACTTCTTGAAGGCTTTATTCATATTTCTGTGTCTTTGTTGAATTGTGTTAATTCAAAGACCTTGTCTTAGAGCTTTGAATTTCTTTTTTCTACTTGTTAAATTTTATTACTGAGAATTTGCAGAGCATTTTGCATTTCTATAAGTGTGTCCATTGTATCCTGAAGTTTCAATTGTTTTTTATTTACACTATCTATTTCCTTGAATATTTCTCCTTTCACTTTTTGTATTATTATTATTATTTGAATTGGGTTCCACCTTTCTGTAGTGCCTCACTGGTAAGCTTAATAACTAACCTCCTGAATTCTTTTATGGGTAATTCAGGGATTTCTTCTTGGTTTGGATCCATTGCTGGTGAAAGTGTGATTTTTGAGGGTGCTAAGGAGCCTTGTTTTGTCATATTACCTTGGTTGGTTTTCAGGTTCCTTCTCATTTGGGTGGGCTCTGTCAGAGGGAAGGTCTAGGGCTGAAGGTTGTTATTCAGATTTTTTGTCCCGCGGGACGTTTCCCTGAGGTAGTACTCTCCCCCTTTTCCTATGGATGTGGCTTCCTGTGACCTGAGCTACATTGATTGCTGTCTCTCTTCTGATTCTAGCCACCCAGCAAATCTACTAGGTTCTGGGCTGGTACTGGGAATTGTTTGCATAGAGTCCTGTGATGTGAACTGTCTATAGGTCTCCAAGCCGTGGATACCAGCACCTGTTCTGGCGGAGGGAGCAGGTGGATGAAATGAACTCTGTGATGCTTCTTAGCTTTGGTGGTTTAATGCTCTACTTTTGTGTTAGCTCCCCTCCTGCTGAGAGGTGGCACTTTCCAGAAAGCATTAGCTGTGGTAATATAGAGAGGAACCAGTGCTGGGCAGGGCCCTAAAACTCCCAAGATTATATGCCCTTTGTCTTCAGTTATCAGGGTGAATAGGGAAGTCCCATCAGGTGAGGGCAGGCTATGCATGTCTGATCTCAGACTCTCCTTGGATGGGTCTTGCTGTGGCTACCTAGGAGGATTATGGCTACTTCTGCTGAGTCATGCAGGTTGTCAGGAAAGTTGGGGAAAGTGAGCAGTCACAGGCCTTACCCAGCTCCCTCATAAATAGAAGTCTGGTCTCACTCCCATTTTGCCCCACTAACAGCCCCAAGTCTATTTCCAGGCAGTGGGTGGGCAGGGCATGAGAACTTGCCTCAGGCTACCTGTTTCCCACCTGTGAAATAAAAGTGCTTGGTTCTTCCCCCATCTGTGTAGTCTGTACACCGGATTTATGCCTTCCCTTGAGTTCTGGCCAGGAGGCTTCTTGCACTGTTCAAATTGTTACTGAGTTCATCTGGAGACTTCCTTCTCCCTGTGGCATTTCCCCTGCTCCTCTGGCTGCCCTCCCAAAGCATCCCTGTGGTGCCGGGCAGGAATGGTCTACTTGGGGTCCCAGCGAGCCCCTAGGGTCTTACCTGCTGCTTCCTCTACCCTCGTATTTCACTTGGCATTCTAAATCGACTCAGCTCCAGATAAGGTTGGAAACTTCTCCTGAGAGAGAAGGATCTCCCTTCCCCACCTCTGCAGTTGGGGCACTAACAGTCTTTGGGGTGTCTCACAGGTCCTGAAAGAGCAGTCTTCCCTTCAGAGGGTCTGTGGATTTTCTTGGGATTGCTGGTTTATTCTTGCCAAAATTTGATATTTGTAATGTCCCCAAACTAACATAAAATGGAGCCAGAGTTAAGTACCACTGTGATAGAGCAATGAGGCAGGAACTCTTTCTGGGAGAAATCATAAGGAAAAGAAGTCTGGAGTCTATATTCTCTTCTGACAGTATAGTGGCTACTCATCACATGTGGCTAGATAAATTTTAATTTTAATGAACGTAATTAAAGAAAATTTTAAATTGTATTACTTAATCATTCTGATCGCATTCCATATACTCAGTAGGCACATGGAGCTAGTGACCACAGTATTGAACAGCTTAGATATCTCATATTTCCATCATCACAGAACAGTGAATTGGACAGTACAGATATGTTAGGTATAGAGCTTGGACTCTGCATGACCAGCCAAACTGCGAGGATTTCGGTTTGGTTTTATGAAGACAGCCAGTGGTTTTCTCCAAGGGGGAACAAAGGTGATATAGAGTTACACAGATATTTTTATATATAATGTATTTGTGTGTGTGTGTGTGTGTGTGTGTGTGTGAGAGAGAGAGAGAGAGAGAGAGAGAATAATGGTGATACTCTCACTTCTTAGGCCCTGTGAAATGTATAATGATCTAAAATTGTGGCACATTATTATAAGGCTGATGTAACACAGAAATTGTCAGGAAGAACTTTCTGTCCTTAAAAGCCTACTTGTAGAAATTTTTCAAATTAATCAGGGCTTATTGTTTTTATGTTGCTTCCCAAAAGTACATTCTCTAATGTCATTACTATTGATTTTCTCCCTGTGGGTCCTTGATTTATCTGGCTTTTGTCCTGGAATGGTTTCATAGCTAAGGAAGAAATCATGATCAATAGTTTTTAAAATTATTTTCAAAGATGTCACTGTCAATCTCAAAATCTAAACCTACAACCTAGGTTTTTCTTCGGCACACTGCCAACAGAAGGCTACAAAAATATTTCAAGGAACAAATACAAATAGTCAAAAAGGACTTATTTTGTGTCATAAAAATATCTTGGTGCTGTTACATAAGAAAATATATTTTAAGTTTTGCAATAGTGATTTTATTATTTAGCTAATCAGGGTAAACTGTGAAGACAACATTTTATGGTTATCAAATATGTAATTTAATGAATGCTATGAAGCTATGAAGCATGTGAGAAAAGAATAATTTTTTAAATCATTACTCTTGTTATTTTAAAGATTGATTTCTTTCCATGGGTTACCTGAGAAAGAGAGAATCCAAGAAAATAATTTTCTGTCTCTAACCTAGGTTTGTTAAGCACAAATTTTCATTGAATGAAAAAATATAAATGCTATGGATAAAATATATTGAGGGCCATTCTGCACACCCTAATACTATGTTCATCTTGTTTCCATTTTATGGAACTAAGGAAAGGGATGAAATTTCCAATTACTTTATCAAACTTTGACCTGGGTATGTTTTTATACATAGAAATCTTGCAAGGCATATGAGACAAAAAACAATATTGATTGAATTAAATAGTGGCCTCAATAACTACAAAAGCTTCCCTAAAACTGAACCTTTTTGAGTGGTGAAATAGAAAACATAGAGGGAAAAAAAAAACCTTTCCTTAATGAGCTAAATGATAATAGCTCTCACATACACATTGACACATTAAAAATGCTTTCATAGTGGTTTTCTGCTCAGCATGTAAGAAGCTGAGAAGTCACCACTCTGTCCTAACAAGTGAAAAACTCAACAACTAAAAATTCAACAACTTCTCTGAACTAGAGAAGTGAAGTGGCAGGAAAAACAACTGCCTCAAAATTGAAGAGATGGGAAAATACAGAGAAAATACAAACCTCCCACAGAATACACAAGAATTACAACATATTGGAGAAGAAATTCGCCAACAGAAAACTTGTGAGAACCAGTGCGGGAGCAGAAAAACCTGAGCTGAAACTGACAAGTTGCTGAAGGCTCACTGTGGGCAACTCTGAGAACCAAATATACCCAGGCAACCGAATCAGAGGGGCCCCCTACGTTTGTGAGTTTTACCTCCAGAAGCTTCACCAGATTATCACAGTAAATATTATGGAAAAATTTCCTTATGTTTCCAGTAGAGAGTGGAGAAAAAGAATCATTTTGAAATATTGCAGAAGATTCTATTCTTTTTAACAAGGCCTGTCTTCAAGAGGTTTTCTTTTAACAGGGTCTAAAACTATTGAAATTTTTGTTCCAGAGCCCAGTCAATCAGGGGAAGAGAAGTATCCTACTCTGAGCCACTGTGGCCAGTCTGTTCCACCTAAAGTGGAATGGGAGGATTGGGTAACATTTGTAAAGTACACAGCTCAGAGGTCAGATCTAATCATGGAACCATAGAATGCTTTCCCTTTTCTTACCCTTTGCCACCACATTACTAAAGCCTATTTAATACAAATCCTCTTCCTCAGTGCATAATGTTCAGCTATGAAAACAAAATTACAAGGCATAGACACAAAAATAGAAAAAGGGCAGTAGTGATAGCATGCACCTGTAGTCCTAGCTACTTGGCAGGCTGAGGAAGGAGTATCACTTGTGCCCAGGGGTTCGAGGCTGCAGTGAACAGTGATCATGCCAGAGCACTCCAGCCTAGTAACTGCAAGATCCTGTCAAAAAAAATTACAAATCATACTAAAAGACAAACAAAACAAGACAAACCACACAGTACGGCTGGGCATGGTGGCTCACTTCATCCTAGCACTTTGGGAGGCCAAGGCGAGTGGATCACCTGAGGTCAAGAATTCAAGACCAGCCTGGCCAACATGGGGAAACCCTGTCTCTACCAAAATATGAAACTAGCCAAGTATTGTGGCACATGCCTGAAATCCCAGCTACTCGGGACGCTGAGGCAGGATAATTACTTGAACACGGGAGGTTGCAGTGAGCTGAGATCCTCCCATTGCACTCCAGTCTGGGCAACAAGAATGAAACTCCATCTCATGAAACAAAACAAAACAAACAAATAAACAAACAAACAGAAAAACAATGTATAAAGGTGGAACAGGCATCAGAAGCAAACTCAGATCTGTCTGTAAGGTTGAAATTATCAGACCAAGAGCCTAAAACAATTATTATTAATATGCTTAAATGCATAAAGTAGACAGCATGTAAGAACAAATGATCAGAGAGATAGAAATTCTAAGAATTATTTTTTAAATGCTAAAGACCAAAGGCACTGTAACAAAAAAGAGAATACATTTGATCAGCAAATCAGTAGACTGGATGCAGCTGAGAAAAAAAAGAATCTAGGCTTAGGAACATCTCAATTAAAACTTCCAAATTAGAAAATTAAAGAGAGAAAAGAGTGAAAAAAAGCTCCCTACTGAAGAATTGCAAGATAGTTACAAAATGTGTTATATACATACAATTGGGATAGCAAGAGGAAAAAAAGGAGAAAGGAAGAAATAATATTTGAAGTAATAATGCCTGTGAATTTCTCCAAACGAATGTCAGATACCAAAACACAGATATAGAAAGTTCAGAGAACACAAAGCAGGATACATTTCAAAACATCCTACACCTAGACATCTTTGATAGTCAAACTAAAGAAAATAAAAAATAAATAAAAAGTCGAGAAAATTCAGGAGCATTGGGGGACTTAAAAGAGAACAGACAAGAATCACATCTTACTTCCTTCTAGAAACCATAAAATAAAAAGAGAGTGGGGTGAAATATTTAAAAAGTTGTCAAAGAGAAAAGAAAAAGCAAAACAAAAAAAATGCCATCAACCTGGAATTCCGCATCCTGCAAAATGACCCTTTAAAAGTAAAAGAGAAATGAAGACTTTCTCATACAAACAAATGCTGATAATTTTTTATCAATGGAACTGCCTTGTAAGAAATTTTAAAATAAGTTCTTCAAAAAAAGAAAAATTATATAGGTGAAAACTTACCTAAAGGAAAGAAAAACATTGGAAAATAAATAAGCGAAGGTAAAATACAAACATTTATTTTCTTATTTTCAATTGATGTAACAGATAATTTGTTCACAATAATAATAGCCAAAATATATTCATACATATGTATGCAAATGTGTATATATAATATACGTTTATGTATATTTATATATAGGTATAATGCATAAAATAGCATTGATAAAAGAAACATTCAGAGAGAGGAAAGAGAAATATTTTTTATTACATGGCAGTCACACTACTCAGGATATGGTATAATGTTATTAGAAAGTGGAGCTGAAAGTACAATTGGATTAATTATAAATACATATTCCAACCAAAAGGCAACCATCTAAAAATGTAAAAGATAAATAAAAATAAAACTGATATGCTGAGGAAATAAAATAATATAAAATACTCAATTAAAACCACAAAAGACAAAAAAGTGGAATATAAAATAGTAGATATCAATCTGATTATGTAGATAGTCACTTTAAAACTCAATGGTCTAAATATATCAATTGAAAAAGAGAGATTGTCAGAGTTGGTCAAAC
Organism: Cebus imitator; assembly: GCF_001604975.1. Lineage (NCBI taxonomy): Eukaryota > Metazoa > Chordata > Mammalia > Primates > Cebidae > Cebus > Cebus imitator. The sequence continues at coordinate 571,813 of NW_016107503.1, forward strand.
ACCAAGACCAAACTATATGTTGTCTATAAGAAACCCACTTTAAATACATGGCACATACATATTATAGTGTATGGATAGAGAAAGATGTAAAGATATACCATGTTAACACCAATCCAAAGAAAGCAGAACTGGCTATATCAATTTTGTGCAGAGCTGACATCGGAGCAAGGAAAATTCTCAGGAACAAAATGGGACATTACATAATGGTAAATGGGCCAATTATCCATAAATTCATAACAATCTATAATGTGTAAATGCCTGACAATAGAGCATCAATATGTCTGCTATCAGAAAACAAAGGAATAAGCCAAAATGCAATTAAAGAAAAACAACTGGAGATTAAACACACATTCTAAATAACAGTGAACATTGAACAACACACTCCTAAATAACACATAGCTCAAAGAAAAAAATCTAGTGAAAATTTTGAAATATTTTTATAATAGTTATATTTTAGTAGGTTTCAAAAATCACTATAAAGACATTGTAGTACTAGCAATATAATAAACAAATTGATCAATGGAGCAAAGTAAAAGGGACCCAAGATATAGATCCACATAAATATAGTCAACTGATCCTTGACAAAAAAAGCAAAAGAAATACAAATGAATGAAGAGTTTTTCAGCAAATACTGTAACAACTGAGCGTTGACATACAAAACAAATAAAACTAGAAGTAGACTTTATACCCTTCACCAAAATTAACTTAAAATTGAATCACAGATCTAAATGTAAAGTGCAAAATCATAAAACTCTTAGATGATTACACAAGAAAAAACCTTGATGATGTCAGTATGGTGATGACTTTTTAAAATATAACACCAAACACATAATCTATGAAAGAAAAAATGGATAATCTAAACTTCATTATCAACTTCTATTCTATGAAAGATATTGTCCAGAAAATTAGAACACAAGCCACAGACTAAGAGAAAATGTTTGTTAAATATGTAACTGATAAAAGTTTATCCAGAATGTAAAAATTACTATTAAACTTTGACAACAAAAAAATGAAAAACCCAATTCAAAAATTTAGTGTAAGACCTCACTAAAGAAGATACATAGATGGCAAATAAGCATATGAAAAGATATGCAACAACACATGTCATTAAATAATTGCAAACCAAAACAGCAACGAGATACACTCCTATTACAATGACCAAAATCCAAAACAGTAACAACTTGACATGCTGGCTAGGATATACAGCCACAAGATCTCTCATTCATTGCTAGTGGGAGTGCAACTTGGTACAGCTACATTAGAAGACAGTTTAGTACTTTCTTAGAAAACGAAACATACTCTTACCGTATGACCAAGCAGTTATGCTCCTTAGTATTTACCCAAATGAGTCCAAATCTTATGTCTACACAAAATCCTGCAAACAGATGTTTGTAGCAGCTTTATTCATAATTGCCAAAACTTGGAAGCAACCCAGATGTCTTTTGCTAGGTGAGTGGTTAAACTGTGGTACATCCAGACAATGAAATATTATTCAGAGCTAAAATAAATGAGTTATAAAGTCATAAAAAGACATGGAGGAATACTAACTATATATTATTTAGTGAAAGAAGCCAATCTGAATGGCTATGTTCTGTTTGATTCCAACTATGTAAAATTCTGGAAAAAGCAAAAGTATGAAGACAGTATAAAGATCAGTGGTTTCAAGGGTTCAGCGGGAGGGAGGGATGAATAGTTAGGGAAAAAGGATTTCTAGGGTAATGAGACTATTCTGTGTATTATAGTGGTGGATAAATGTCATTGCACATTTATCAAACCCCTTAAAATGCACAATGAAGAGTGAGTTCTAATGTAATGTATGAGCTTCAGGTGATAATGGTGCATTAATGTAGGGTTGTCTATTATAACAAATGTACCACTCTGGTGAGGAATTTTGGTAGTGAAAAAAACTGTGCATGCATAGGGAAAGAGAGAATAGGGGAAATATCTCCGTACCTTTCCCTCGGTTTTTTAGAGTAGACCTAAAACTACTCTAAAAAATAAAGTCTGCCCAAAAATGCGCTCACATAATTTTTCTGGTTTAATCTTCATATGAATCACAGAAATTCAATAAGGTAGAAACGGTTCTATTTATTTAACAGGAAATTGAAACTTGTATTGGACTATGAAACTGGAAATTATAGTTACTAAGCTATAAATGAATTTTCCAATTCTGGTTTCGTGCTCTTTTTATAGCATAATGCAGTTTCTGAAAACTGATGTGTCAACGTGTTTATTGAAATTAGAGAAATTATTGAAACCAATTATAAAATTATAATATATTATCTTAAGTGAATATGTTAATTGATTTTAAAACACTTAAGGTATGTACACAGTTACATATAAATCTGTGTGTGTGTGTGTGTGTGTGTGTATACACACACACATACACATTTTTCTAAATATAGAGACAATAAAATTGTGTGAATTTAGGTAGGCTGGTGCAAAAGTAATTGTGGTTTTTGCATTGTTGAAATTTGCCATTTGCTCTTGGAATATATTGTTAAATAAATGTGGTTATGTTATATATAATTTGAATGTGCATTTCTTGCTTTTCTTAGTAACTTATTATAATTTGCTGTTTATTGTTTATTTATTTTAGACCATGGAAATGATGCTAGACCAAAAGCAAATTCCAGAGATTTTCTGATTCAAGTTCAAAACGGGTGGTGAAGCCGCAGAGACAACTTACAACATCAGCAATGCATTTGGCCCAGGAACTGCTGATGGACGTATAGTGCAGTGGTGGCTCAGAAAGTTTTGCAAAGGAGACCAGAGCCTTGAAAATGAGGAACATAGTGGCTGGCCATTGGAAGTTGACAACGACCAATTGGGAACAACCATCAAAGCCAATTCTCCTACAACCACACGAGAATTCAATGTCGACCATTCTATAGGTCGTTCGGCATTTGAAGCAAATTGGAGGAGTGAGAAGTCTTGATAAGTGGGTGCCTCATGAGCTGAGCAAAAATAAATAAAATTGTCATTTTGAAGTGTCTTAGCTGGGCGTGGTGCCGCCTGCCTGTAGTCCCAGCTACTCGGGAGGCTGAGGCAGGAGAATTGCTTGAACCCAGGAGGCGGAGGTTGCAGTGAGCTGAGATCGCAGCACTGCACTCCAGCCTGGCGCCTGGCGATGGAGCAAGATTCTGTCTCTTTTAAAAAAATGTTTAAAAAGAAAAAAATTGAAGTGCCGTATTCTCTTATTCTGTGCAACAACAATGGATGATTTCCAGATCTGATAGTGATGTGTGATGACAAGAGGATTTTATATGACAACTGATGATGACTAGCTCAGTGGTTGGACCAAGAAGCAGCTCCAAAGCATTTCCCAAAGCCAAACTTGCACCAAAAAAAGGTCACAGTCACTTATCTACAAGGGCACTTATGAGAGAGATGGTTAACATCACTGCATCGGTTTCAATCTGTGTCCCCTTCTATCTGAAAACTTGTAAAAAGTAGTAGGTTTGGATGTTATTCACACCGTTTGGTGTTCTGCTGCCTGTTTGATCTACCACAGCTTTCTGAATTCTGGTGAAGCCATTACATCCGAGAAGAATGCTCAGCAATTCGATGAGATGCACCAAAAACTGCAATGCCTGTAACCTACATTGGCCAGGCATTGCCGACCAGATGACAGGGCGCAATTCTTCTCCATGACAGCGCTTGACCACACATCGCACAACCAATGCTTCAAAAGTTGAATGAATTGGGCTACCAAGTTTTGCCTCATCTGCCATATTCACCTGCCATATTCACTCTTGCCAACCAACTACCACTTCTTCAAGGGTCTTAACTTTTTGCCGGGAAAATGCTTCCACAACCAGCTGGATGTAGAAAATGCTTTCCAAGAATTCATGGAATCCCAAAGCGTGAATTTTTATGCTACAGAAATAAACAAACATTTCTCATTGTCAAGAATATGTTGACTGTAATTGCTCCTGTTTGAGTTAATAAAGACGCATTTGCATCTAGTTATAATGATTTAAGATTCATGGTCTGAAACCGCAATTACTTTTGTACCAACCTAAGCTAAGTGTTATGATGTTTTTCGTTTGGAATACATACAGATGTATGCATTTAATAGAATATAAAGAAGAATAACATATTTATATGGAGTAAGACCACAAAACTGGCATGCAAAGCCAACAACATACTTTATTTTAACTATTAACATAAATATTAGAATACACCCAGGCTTGGTGGTTCATGCCTCCAATTCCAGCACTTTGGGAGGCTGAGGCAGGTAGATCACCTGAGGTCAGGAGTTCAAGACCACCCTGACCTACATGGTGAAACCCTGTCTCTACTAAAGTATAAAAATTAGCTGAATGTGGTGGTGCACACCTGTAATCTCAGCTACTCGGGAGGCTGAGACAGGATAATCACTTGAACCCAGGAAGCGGAGGTTGCAGTGAGCTGAAATTGTGCCATTGTACTCCAGCCTGGGCAACAAGAGTGAGACTGCATCTCAAAAAAAAAAAAATACAGTGAACAACATCCAAACCTACTACTTTTTACGTTTTCAGATAGAAAGGGACACAGATTGAAACGGATGCAGTTGTATTAACCATCTTTCTCATAAGTACCCTTGTAGATAAACTTTCCCATGAAAATATTACTGTAAAAACCATGCAGTGAGGAGTGGCATTTTATCATATACTAAGTAATGGCAGATTTGCACGTCTAGGCCCAGCTCAGACTAACAATAACACATAAAAGATATTTGTATGTAAAAGGATATAACAAAGTTCTGGTAAAAATAATCCACCTGGCTGAGGCTACCATTCTTTCTGGAAAATAACTGAGCTTTGTTAATCTATGTATGTGCAAATATGCATCTGAAAACCCTATAGCTAAAGTTATTGAAATGTCTTATTGTAAATATTTTCGCTCATTGTAACATCATGGATCTTATTGCCGCTAACGAAAGTGAGACTATCTAACACTGAACAATTTTTGACTCTGTTTTGTTTTTCTTAACCCAAGAAATGTAGTTTTAAAGATTATATTTCCTTGCTAGTTGGCATGGAACTATGGGCACCTGTTGGGTAAGCCTGCCCTTCTCGTTTATCCTCCAGCGCCCTGAAAGCCACACACTTCTCTTATTCAGCCCCACACTCTAGCGGGCAGGATCATCTCCAAATCCATCCTAGGCCTAGCTCCTTAAATGACCTTCTCCTTTCTCAGTCTTCTGTCTCTCCATCTACTTTACAACTCCCCCACTGTGCCACAAGCTTCATTTTTCATACACATAAAATTCAAAAGGGATGCCTGTCTGTGATTTTACTCCTGTATCAACATTAAGCCCACACATTTTGAGTGTGGTATAAAGAACTCCGAGTGAATCTATTTACGCTATTGTTCTTTCAAAATAGGTCCGTTGCTAACAGGTCTCTGGGTGTACATATGAAATTCACACAGCTATAAAGGGAAAGAAACAAATGTCAGCTACACAGCACCAAGCTGAGAAACCAAATGGTAGGCAGAGACAATGAAGGAGCTGAGCTTAGATGTTAGGACGGAAACCCAGCCCTGACTGCTATTTGGAATATCAAGCATCCTAATGAGTATGGAGTGTTATATGATTCTAAATAATGAACTTTGGCATCAGTGCCCTCTTTGTGGCTACATATGGTCAACAATTTAAGGATGAGATGAAATAAGAAAAAAAGTGCAGTTTATAGTCTCCATCAAAGAAATAGAGTAGTAATATTTTTGCTCTTCCCCTACCCCATAAGGTTAATTAATAATATACTAAAATTAAAATTTAAAATTGTGCAAAATAAAGTAACTGCTCAAGATAGTTAAAAGAAAAGACAGTGTTCCTATTAAAGGTGGTCTAAGATTGCCAAAGAACAAAAACGCTACTGGCATTTGGTCATCTGTGTTGAAGGGTAGGTATTCTGTAAAAGATTTCAGAGAAGCACTCATCCAGAATTAAAGAAATTGTTCATTTTGCTGTGAGAAAATCCTCAAGTGCCTGCAGATGTCGTGCCAACTGCTACATCTAAGGGACGCTGGTGACTTCAGTGTGGAGCAGTGTGCTTCGAGCTTGGAAGCTGGAGACCCCGTCGTGGGAAACATCACCTTCTGGACCAGCCGCTGTGCACACATAGCGCGGCATCCAGAGCAGCGGACTATGTGCTGGCAAGCTTTTCCAGTTACCAGTTTAGAGCTCATGGAGAAAGATAACGAAAAACGTAAGGACCAGAATTCCTGCCTGTCCTCTGGTCTTCAAGCCTCTGCCTCAGATACAATATTTTGTCCAAACTTTATCTGCCATTTCTCCCTTGTTTAAAATATGGTCTCCCATCCCCATCCCTGTATCTCCAAAGAGTTTAGTAAGAATTGTAATTATTTTGGCAATTTGAAATCACTATTTTTGAAGTAGGTTCAAGTGCTTGTATAAGTCTCCCAGCAAGATTATTTGTAGTTAGATAGGAAGAATTTGTTTTTTATTTAAATATAAATGGCTATTATGAAGCAGATTCACCATGCATTGGTTATCACCTTGTCTGAGTCTGATAATGTAGCTCATACTCATATACAACACCTTAAGCTAAGTGGATTTATTTACAGATAAGCAATAAGGGACAAACGAATCATCAAATTCATTGGGAGCCAGTTCCTCAAAGCTCAAGAAAGCTGCCTGAGGCAGACAGTGTGTACACTGCATGTGACTCAATTTGCGCTACAACTGAGGAAGCCCCATAGGCAGCCTGCCAGGGTTATACACATCAGGGGCACTGGGACTCACTGGCAAAGCCTTGAAGGCTCTTCCTCTTCCAGAGGAGAGGGGATCAAAGCCCAAGCTGTCACAGGCAGTTGCTCCCTAACTCAAGATGTTACATTTCCTAAGAGCAGTAGGAACAACATCCAGTCTGTTTGAGGCATCTCCTTCCTATCTGAGGTATTGTATTCTGAGCATATTCTAGTCATTCTTGAGAACTGCAGGCAAGAAAGTGGGGAGAGCTGGCTCAATCCAAGGCCACCTGGAGAACTGCCCTGCATGTACTTAGCAACTACTGGGCTTGGCTGATAATATGTCTTTAAGTACTGCTGATGATCAGAAAAGAGCTCTTTTAATTATTGCTGTATTATTTCATTATTGTTGATCTCCTTTTCATTCCACATAATTCTAAATAAAAGTCTCTGAAAAATTAAGGGTAAGAAAAATTTCTTCTTGGCTAATTTTCATGTAGTTTACAATTATGAAATATGTCAAATAAATTCAACATAGATAAATTCACACACATCAACAAAACATCCCAAACTCTGTTGTATTAATTTTCTTAAGACACAATTGCTTATGAAGAGCTGAGCCTTTGCTACCTTTTTAAGCTCCAAATCTTGTGACTGAGCCAAAAAGTCACTTCCACAAACATTTATAAAGAACTTATTAAAATTAAGTCAATGGTAACTATGAAAATAAAAAATGAAAAGTGAGGTAAACCTTCAAGAAATATACAATATTCAGTGTAACATAGTACAGAATAAGCTAGTGCAGTTAAACCATAAACAAAATGCTCAGGAAGACTCGAGTGAGGACAGAAAAGGAGAAGGAAGAGCTTGATGAAATAAATGTGAGATAATGCAAATTTTGAATAACGAATTAAATGTAGGTAGGCAGAGAAGAGAGGAATTTACTAGAGGCACAGGTTTAAATGGAGATTAAAAAAAAAAAAAAAAAGTAGTCCCTATGCACAAAACCAAGATTAAAACTAGCAATATGGTGAATAGGATTTTGCTTTCCAGGGTTGAGTCTAACAAGGATTAGACATTCCCATCTCTTTTCTTAGCTTTGTTTTTCTCCATAACACATTTTATACTCTAATATATTGGATAGCTTAATACATTCATATTTATAGCCTGACTCTCAGTGACAGAGTGTTAGCTATGCACACACACATTTTCTATTCTTGCTTGATTTATAACTAAATACATTTTCCATTCTCCCTTGTAATTAGGTGTATCCTTGTGAATGAGGTTTAGCCATAGTCACCCTTGGAGTGCATGGGGATCCCAGAAAATACATTTTAGAGATCCCTCATCTATTTAAAAAATTGGTCAACAATGTGTTACAGAAGTTATTCCATCATGTGAGACATAGTCAGTGAAATTTAGAATCATCAGTGAAAATTTAGAATAATGAATCGAGAACACATACTTATGTATTGATTTATTATCCAATATATGAAAATGTTCTCTACAGTATCCATTAACCATGTCTTTCTATTCATGTCAAGGAGCTGCTCTGTGTTTCTTCTCAAACATACCATTTCTGGCTAATTTGTTATTTCCCATTGTGAGAAAAAGATAGCAATGCTGTTATTGTTCACAATGCCATGAATTTTTGGAACTTCTTTGTATTTAAACTATATATATCCTCTTGCCTCTGTAGGTCCCTAATAACATTTATTTAATGATGGTTGCATCATTGCTGAAGACACACATCATCCATCACGCTGCCCAAGACTACCAGCTTTCAAAGACTTTCTCAGAGATTCTTACGTTGCTTTACTGATCATGACCACAAATGCAAGAATTATCCAGAGTGCAGAATAGTGTGAAAGATAATTCATTTTCTGATCATTTAAAAGTTACTATTTGGAAAGCATAATAGCTTATCTTTCAATCATATCTCATCTGGAAATCTTTAGACAAAAAAAATCACTGTATTTCTAGAATGTGATATCTTTCAATGTTAATTGCATAGCTGCCTTCTACACATTGCCACTATTAGAAAAGATAGAGATGGGCCCTTTGGATGGACCAAAAGAGACAGTTATAGTCATACAAGAAATGACTGTCTGTCCTCTGACTTAGGTGAGCACAACACCACTGCACCTATTGGAGATAAAACGATATTATTCAGAGGTCCCTGTGGCACTGTGAAGCAATAATCTAAAAGTCCTTTGGAAGAGATAGGTGTAGCCACAAATGGGGGCTGGCCTGATGCATGGTTTTCTAGGGGTCTTTGGCTGGAGGGCACAAACACATTTACCATGTAGATATTTTACTCATATATAGAATGTGCACATTTTTAATATTAATTCAATAAATCTTGGCTATTTGAGGGTTTTTTAAAATTTTGTTTAGAGTCACTTCAACTTTTAAAACACATCAACAAAAATGTCTGTAGTTGAATCTAATTCTCTAAGCTAACAACAGGTTTTTGCATACGTTTTGCATGTAATATCACTGTTATTCATTACATTTCTGTTATAAATAAGAGAGATTATTCATTCTTTGACTTGGGAGGGCTGGTTTTATTGAGGTATTTGTTCCCCTTTTGTTTCTGCAGATTTATGAGCCTGGCAAGCCTTTCTGTCTGCTGCTGAAAAAGACTATTGTGCCCATGTACACACAGTCCCAGCAAATAATTTATTTCAGACCTCTGAGAACATTCTTTTTCTCACTCTCACAACAAGGATTTTTCATTTCAGTCATTGGTCCCAATCTTAGTAGTGATTCCACAAAGTCAGTATTCATTTTCAACTAAAAAAAAGAAAAAGGAAGTTATAGGTTTTGACATAGAAGAATGGAACAATGATGAAAATGGTCCTGGATTTTATGTTACCATCACAAAAATTTTGGTCAGGCATAAAGTCTTAATTTTTAAATACTTTATTTTCCTCCTTTGTTTTCTGGTTCTTTCATCCTTATCTCAAAAGTAGGAAAAATAAATCTATTTCTGTTTAGAAACAAAACATTTGATTGGGAGGTAATGATTCAATTAATTCGAAGAACAGATTTTATTTTAGTTACAAGGATTATTCCTTCTCTTAACTTGTTTGTATGATTATCTGATTAGCTTTTCTACAGGCATAACTTTATTGATAGAATTATATTATTATTTCTGCACTTGCTTTCATAATTTCTATAATTATGTCTGAGATTTTATAATATTTATAAGATCCTATGATCTATTAATTTTATTCGTGACAAAATTTTTGATCTGTGTAATTATAGAAACTGTTATGTCACTATGTTATAACGCTATGTGAGACTTTGGGAATTTGTGTAGCTTGTTTTCTTTGGTATATAATAAATGTGGCTACAATTGTCCCTAAAAGGAGTCTTTTCTTAAAATTCTCTCAAGAGAAAGATAATTCTTCAATCTCTCATTCTGAAAAGAAACCTGACTTTTAAAGAAATGACCAAAGAAATCTTGACCATAATCTATAACAACTTGACACAAAGTATACATTTATCATTTGCTTTTGAAGGTCTCATACTAAAGCTTGTGATACATATTATAGAGTCAGTGGATATTATATTTTCTTTTCCCCTCTTCTGATCATCCTTTTGTCTACTTTAATGTAAACTATACTGGGATTAAGTGCCTAGATTTTTAAACAGGGAAGGATGAATCTCGTTTTAGCTGTTGGCAGCAGAACTATTTCTAAACCATTCCTTTTTCAACCTTTATGAAAGCCAGCTGCAGGACTTATATATGGGCAAAAATTAGCATGGATTCAGCAGGATTTGTATTCCCATTTTCATCAGCTAAGAAATAACATTTGACTACAATATATAATCAAAACTGTTTAGAAACAGTTTTGCCAACATTTATAAAAATGATATATTACTCATCAAGTATTCTTTATTGCTGATATTGGGAAAATTACTCAGTCTCTCTCTTGCTTGTTTTTTTTTTTTTTTTTTTTACTTCTTTTAATAAAACTTACATAAAACATGTGTTGACATTGAGTTAAACACTCCATTCTGTAAAATTTTAAGAAATAATTCAACGTTTTGGAAAAAAAGAAAAAAGGAAAAAAATACAAAACTGTCAGCATGTGGTGAACCAGGAAGTAACTTCTTCTGTAACATTTTCAAAAAGACAAAGTAGTACTTTTCACACACATTACAGAAAGTAAAATACACTGCATCACTAGTGTTGATAAATTGAAATATATATATTTTTTCTTTTTCTTTGTTTTTTTTTTTTTTTTTGAGGCAAAGTCTTGTTCTGTCACCCAGGCTCCAGGCTGGGGTGCAGTGGTGCGATCTCAGCTCACTGCAATCTCCGTCTCCCAGGTTCAAGCGATTCTCTTGCCTCAGCCTTCAAGTAGCTGAGATTACAGGCCTGTGCCACCACACCCATCTAATTTTTTGTATTTTTAATAGAGATGGGGTTTCACCATGTTGATCAGGCTGGTCTCAAACTCCTGACCTCATGATTCATCCACCTCAGCTTCCCAAAGTGCTGGGATTACAGGTGTGAGCCACCGCGCCATGTCTGAAATATATTTTCATAGTCCCATTTATTATTAGCGAGCCACTTTTTTTCTTATTCCTTGGTTTCCTATATTAAAATATGTTATTTATTTTGGCATTAGATAACAGAACTTCTCATACACTTTTTATGAATACAAATATTCTTTATCTTGAAACTTTGTCTTATGTGGGTACAGACTTGGTAGGAATGTGTCTATATTTGGGACCAAAATTTACACTTAATGCTGAGATACGGGGTCTGAATAATAGAAAGGCATAATTAGAAATTTCAAAATAAGGTTACTCCTGAAACAAGGTTTATGGTTGCATTAAATTAAAAGGGGTAAGCATCATCCAGATAAGTATGCAATTATGTAAATACATGACATATGTTGCATTATCAGTATGCTCATATTTAAGGATAACTAATTAAAAATTAATTTAAAAAATAACCTCTAATACTTATTTAAGTCGGCTATGGACCTTCAGAATTAGAAGAAATATTACAGATTACTTGTTGATCTTTTTTGTTTCATAGGGTACAACATTAAGACTCAGAAAGACAATAAAGGACTAGGGCCATAATTTCTTTTGATTCTATGCCTGTTCTTTCCAACAGTGGGTTCCTTTTCTTTATTTCCTCTCAACTTGAACAACATCCTTTGCATTCTTTGTTTCAAGGAGATGATTTATACCAACTATGTGTCCCTATTGTATTTATTTATTTTTATCACTAAAGCAGCTATCGGGAACTGGCAAATCCAAGGGAATTGCTTCATCAGAAGCATCCCCACTCCCTCCAGTGCCCCCTGCCACTTCCAAAGTTCAAGCAAAGAGGCACAAATAGTTTCTTACTTTTCCACGTAATACTGATACTCTTAGACTTTCAACATCCACTTGGTTATGTAGCTTTCATACCTATGTGGTTGGAATCTGTAGCTTCTCTCCATTCAGAAATAATCCCAGCAAAAAGACTGGCCAAAACTCCAAAAAGAGTTATTAGGGCTGGGTGTTGTGCCTCACGCTTGTAATCCCAGAATTTTGGGAGGCTGAGGTGGGAGGATCACATGAGCCCAGGAGTTCAAGACCAGCGTTGGCGACAGAGTAAGACTCCAACTCTGTATTAAAAAGAAACAAAAACAAAAGAAGTTACCCATAATAATATCCATGTTATGGATATCCAAGGTACCCATAATAATATACATAATATAATCCAAAACACCATAAAAATATCCATAGTAAAATTTATGTTACATTCTTTTTGTTTCATAAATTAAGTAATATATTCTAGTTGTTCTCAAGCTAATCTTGCATTTTCTCTTATTCTACGTTTTATAAATAAGAGAATGGTGAAGGTGTTTGCATTTGGAGGTGATTTATCTCTAGGCATTAACTTAAGTTCAGGGGAGGACTTCTTGGCTTATAGATGGCTGCCTAGTCATTGTAAACTCACATGGCAGACAGCAAAGAGCTCTCTGGGATCTATTTTATAAGGGCACTTAATCTCATTTGTGAGGGCTCCATTTCCGTAATATAATTACCTCCAAAGGCCTCATCTCCTAATACCATCACATAAGGGGCTTAGGATTTCAAGATTTGGAGAGAACACACACATTCAGCCTATATAACAGATGACTTGGTTTTTTATCAATAGAATGTCAGAATTTGATTTGATTCAAAAACTAATAGAAAGCTAAAATACGGGGTTATTGACATGGGGACAAGGTAGAGGATACATGCTAGGTGGATGAGGAGGTAATTAATGGCACCATTCATAAACAGAAACATCTCTTGCTGCTTTATGCTAACGTTAAATCATAATGCTTGTTGCTTTTAAATATTGTGCAAATTTCTCTATGGCCAACCTAACCTGGAACAACACAGGGTAAAGAATTTTGAAAAATGTTATTTCTGCTTAATCAAACTGATTTAAAACCACCACACTCTATTTGACATGAAAAATACAGCCACATCTGTAATTCACGTCTATTATAATCAATTCAAAACTGTGTTGAAGTCCTGCTTTCTGGTCTGCTTGTCTTCACTGTCCCTCCACTATAGGGTGTATCTACAACAACTAGCATCAACTTCCAAAATAATTGGATAAATTATGAGAGTTCTTGTAAATAAAAGTTTTTTGATGCCTGCATTGAATATTCCATGGATATTAAAATCCATAGTCATCATCGTATGTGAGTATATTTACAGTCTGGCTTTACACACCTTGTATACTATTATAGTGTCCCAAGTTTCCTATACTTCTTGGAAATTTGTGTTCCTAGTGTTTTTTGAACAAACTGTGCACTTTCATGATTTTACATTTATCTCTCATGCAAATCCCTGCCTAATTTTTAAAACCAGACTCAAACAACACCTTTGGTGTTTCTAACCAATTCTACGGACCTTTTAAAGTACAGGTCCCGGCTTCAATTATGGTAGCTATATTTGCTATACACTTTTTAAAAAGCCTGTTGTGGTACACAGAACTCTTTGAAAACTTTGACATCTTTAAACTTAGCACTTTGCCTTATATTCACTATGTATCCTCAGGATTTACAAAAGGACTGATAGACAAGAGCTTAATAAGCACTTGTTTAAAAAAATTAAAAATTGCCTTAGTGAAAATATAGTTAAAGAAACTTGAATTTTCGTCGAATTACTATGTCTTCTGTTGAAATACCCATTCAAAGACTCCCCAACCTGGAGGTATGAATTATCTATACGACATTGCCTTAGCAGTACAGAAAATGCACATAATATGGCAAATGTAGTCTCTGAATTATGGAAACGTAAGAACCTCTGTCGTAAACATAATGCTATGCGTTTAAATTTTCACGTTATTATTTTGCTTTGTTTATTTAGATTTTGTTATTGGCTTTGTTTTCATTTTTACAAACTAGCTTGTCACCTCAATTGCAAAAAATAATTATTTACTTTTAATATTCTTGAGAATTGTCTCTCCAAGACTTATTAACATTTTTCCAACTGTTACGTTACTAGTTACATTTTAGAATCCTCAGCAGCTGTGGTACTTACTGCTTTTATTCTTGAAAGCTTTGCAGCAAAAATTTTCTACAATGATTTGAAAAGCATATCTTACATTTTCTTTTGCTACATATGAACTCTGCCTATCAAGGAATGTTAGCATGAAGCAACATACATCTTCATTTTAGTTTTTAGTCCCTTCTGACTGTATGAAAATGTAAATGTTCTACTTGTAATATCTAAGCTAAGTAATAGGCTAAAATTTATTAGTTGACTCTAATGATTTATGTGTGTCTGGGTTTTAGGATACTATATCTAGAGGAAAAAGTATCTATTTTGCTTAGCATTTGTATGGTCTATATAGAAATCAAGTAGACTCACATTTATGGTTTCAGTCATTAATTCAATACAGTTAACAATTTTGCAGCAACTATGCAAATGTTTGTCTTACAGTTCCTTAACTATTCTTTTAAATTATTATATAAATAAATAAATGACTTATACTACTATATTGAACTTATTCTACTTTATTTGTTTGTTAGTGAATAATGTTGCTATAATTTTTCATGAGTAATGTAATAGTTATAAATGAAAATAATTCTAATTTATGTTCAAAATATGATCAAATTATTCCTACAAAATATGATAACCTTTTAGACATTTTCTTTCAATCTTCATTTCTAGAATTAAAACTAGAACTGGGGAATTTCAGTCTATAAACAACCTCAATGCCTAGGACATCTATCACCATTTAGAGAGTAAATTTGTGAAAAGTTAGCATGAAAAAAAAGACTTATTCACTACCCTTGAAACTTTATATCCAGATTATTCTGGTATATCAAATGACATCAAAATAATGGCTCATCACTTCACCTACTCTACAGCAGCAATGACTATTATAATGTTTTTCCTTTAAACTGTATTAAAAGTCTGTTTTGTTCCAACCACTGGCATACAAAATAAATCTAATATTTTTTCCACAGAACAGCTCTGAAATTCTTTTAAGACAGCTACTTGGATCCCAAAGTATTGTCTATGCAAGTAAATTGAATTTTGTTAGTTCTATCAGAAAATATATTGAGTACCTACTCTATGTCAGGTATTATGTTAGGCAATTAAGATACAGTCTCAAACTGGACAGATCTTGGTCCGTGCTCGTGAATTCACAATCTGGTGGAGGGGGCTGATCATACACAAATAAACAAGTAACATAAGCCTCCCCATCCCTCCAAGTTTTCACTACCCTCATACCAGTTCTCTATATTCAGCTTTTACTATATTCCTTTTTAATTTTTTAAATTGTCGTTCTCAAACTGAATGCAATATTTGGATTAGTAATGACGTTAGGCAATTTATTCAACCACTCATTACCTCAGTTTCCTTATGATAAAAGGAGCTATTGGAATAACTACATCCTTAATGGTGAGTTTTAAATAAAATATCACATGTAAATAATTTAACATAATGCTTGCAACTTGGAAAGTACTACATAAATGTTAGTGATTATTATTGCACGCAGGAAAATCATAATTATTCTCAATTTTTCTAAATGCAGTCTAAATCACATTAGTTTTTTGATGAACATATTGTACTACTATTGAGAATTTGCCATTCACCCTAATTCTTAGTTATGATTGAAATGTAATGCAATTTAAGTTTCATTTTTCAAATATACTTTTCATTTATTTTAAGTTTTACCTTCATAGAAAGACTCACCATTTCAAACAATGTCTATATCTTAAATTGCACAGTATATTTCCTACTCACCAATTTTGTGCAATCTGCATTTAATTGACATGTCTACTATTTTGAACACTGGAGAGTACAATACTAAAACCAAAATCCTGTGGCAAGCAATTGACTCATTTGGAAGAAAAATAGTGTGCAAATAATTAGTTTTTTAAATATTTAAACACATACGTTATATATAATAATAAGGGGATAAAACTCCAAAATTTTTTTGTAAGATTAAGCACATTGTAAGTTCTTCATATGTCTTTTGCTGATTAATTAAAGATGCTGCTTGGGTTATACTAAACTTTGTTTGGCTCTGTGACTGACGACTGAGATTTAGTATACAAATACAAATTCAAATAAATAACTTCACCAGTGTACAGACCAGTGGGACAACTTTTAGGTACTCATAATAATAATCATATCTATGATAATAATAATATTTATATAATTGGTTAATTGAGACTTCCCTTGGTGAATACAAAAAAAGAAAAAATCAAGGAAAAGCAAATGCAGACTTAAACAAAGCAACAGATGCCTCTATTACAGCTGCCAAGAGGCACAACTCGTTTTCATGCAGACTATCTGAAATTGATTGTAAAACTTTTTGTCGGCTGAAAGCTATCCATACCTACCAGACGTGCCGTTAAGGGAGAAATGCCATCTCTTTTACATAAATGATACAATGCCCAGAACAAGTCATCTGTGGGATAATGGCATCACTCTTGATATCACTGAAAATGGTATCAAATAAGTGGTAGACAGATTTATTTTACATGTAAATGCGTCCCTGTCTCGCACCCACTCACACACTGATATTTGTTTAAAGAGTTATATCTTGTTATGCTTTCCTGAAGTACTGCATAGGCATTGCCTACCATCTGCAGGGAGCAGACAAGACTAGAATCACC
Organism: Cebus imitator; assembly: GCF_001604975.1. Taxonomy (NCBI): domain Eukaryota; kingdom Metazoa; phylum Chordata; class Mammalia; order Primates; family Cebidae; genus Cebus; species Cebus imitator. The sequence continues at coordinate 588,663 of NW_016107503.1, forward strand.
ACTAATTCACATATTTTGAATAGCTGTCCATTGAGATCCTAGGGACACTGCCTTCTTTGTATTACATTATAAGCACTTGATTATGCTGCAAGCCACTTACAATTACAACATCAAAATCCACTCCAATCCCAACCTCCTTTAGTATGTGAATTTATTATTCACTTCAAAATATATTTAATGCAGATTTTCTGAGTAGCGTCCAGTCAATTGCAGCAGAACAAGGAAAAAAATAATGTCATCTGGCGATTTTCAGCTATTATTATTCACTTGGCTTTAGGGCAGAACGCTGACTAAAATTTTTTTTTCCCATTTATTTATTTTATTGCATTTTAGGTTTTGGGGTACATGTGAAGAACATGCAAAATTGTTGCATAGGAACACACGTGGCAGTGTGATTTGCTGCCTTCCT
>NW_016107503.1:595097-608444 GCF_001604975.1 Cebus imitator
AGCAGCGGCGCTGGCCGAAACAGCCACACTGGCCGAAACAGCCGCACTGGCGACCGTGGAGCACCTCCGCCCGGGAATTTCCTAGTCTGTGGGCAATAAAAACATGGCGTCCACTCACCCTCTGCACTTTCACTGGGAGCTGCGATCCTGAGCTGTTCCTAAACGGCCATCTTGGATCCGACCTCCACTAAAATTTTTATTACCATTAGTAGCGACTACAGGTGACTGACGCCAGAGGATATCACTTTACTGAGCAGTCAGTCAGTAAGCCAGCATGCCAATGGCATGTTCCTTCAATTCCTGGCCTGTGAAGCCGCTCAGCTGATGTAACTAAATCCCCTAACAACTCAGTAGTGTCTTGGGTATATCTATGTGTGTGGATGCAAGAGGAGTGTTGGCCAAGGATTATACATATTTTCTCTTAATGTTTCCAGAATTCGACACGTCTTCTTTGACCCTTACCACTGTCTTAATTCAACTCTCCAGACTTTATCACCTTGATTATTGCAGCAGCTTTCCAGCTAGTGTCCTTGCCTGGAGTCTGATCTAATTAGCTCTGAAGAAAACCAAGGAGGTTCTGGAAGGAATACTGCCTTTGTGGCAAGGAGAACTGATACCTGAACAAGGCACCCAGAGTCAGAGAATATTGGATCTGAAGGGCAAAGAGAACCAAACAATGAAGTCCAATGACAACACTAGAAAAAGGGACTTTGCAATTAGATCTAAACAGAAGTACAGTATACAGTAGCTTATGGTTAAATCAGCTTTTTTTATTTTTATTTTTTTTAATGTATAGAGTCTGAGCACACAAGCTTTTACTATTTCAATTTTTTTTTCTTACTCAGAAGCAAGTCATGACAGCCTTCTGTTAAATTAGACTAATTGCTTTCTCACTTTTCTAGCAAATGCCTGATGACATACATTTGTATTGAGTCCCTAGGACAGTGTCCTGCATGTAATGTGCATTAAAACAATAATTTTTAAATGGCATCTGTGAGAAAATAAACAAATAAAAGACATCCTCAGTATCTTCACTTACAAAAATAAAAAGGTCAAAGTAGAAAAATTAAGAACCCCTTACATTGTAGCCGCTTAAGATTTTGTAATTCCAAAGGTAGAATAGCAAATATCAATTTAATAATTGGTTCTTGAATCAAAATTAGTTGTTGTTTCTCTAGATGATGCTGTTTCTCATTTTGGCTAGCAATATTTTTATTTTTATATAAAAAAAAATCTTCCAGTTTTCCATGGCTTTTTATCATGTTCTAAAGGCTTAGAGTAGAAAAAAAATTCAAGATTTAAGAAAATGACAACTAGAAGCTGTTTTCTTCCTTAATGGTGTTGAATATTCCAGAAAACAAACAAAAGAGCAGGAAAAGCGTATTCTTTGGACATTACGTTTGAGACATTTTTCAGCTGGAGTTCAGGATTTTTGGTAACTAATACACAGAGGTGGAATTCCATCCATCTATTCCAGATAAAAGAACTGGTAGTAGCTTAACAACTTAAAAGGTAAAGAAAAACAAAGTAGGAAATTTGTGCAGTGGAATCTCTACTTAATTTTCCTTTTCCCAATACTATACATACCAAGTTTATAGGGTTACAAGGAAGGAACGCCATACATATAAGTGGAAGTAATAATTTAGCTTTCACAAGACTGTGACTTATAATTTCCAAGACTTTTGTTTCAGGACTCTGAAACATTCTATCTGTATTATATTTCATTGAAAGATCCTATTTTTAATCTCCTTATAATTTATGTTAAATATCAATGTGATAGTGAGTACAGATGCATTAGAGTAGTTGATTAAACAGCTATACAATAAAGTTAGTGGGAAATACAAAATATGCTCCCTGGACAGGAGAAAAATAAAGCATGAATTCAGACAGTCTAAGGTACATTTCTCCCGACTACATACAGCAAAATTTTCAGTGCAATGTTCAACCATAATAAGAAGCAGACAAAGTGAAAATTTATTTTGTAAATTAAGTGAACCAAAAAGGATATGTAAGCCTAAAATATTAATTACTACCTCCAATACAATTATTGCTGACAATTTTCAATAGGAGGATAAAATGCATACAATATAATTAATTTTAGCATATTAATATTTGCTTTGAATTAGACCTTTCTCTGTGGTGAGTGGAGGTAAACTTTTTCATGTAAAATATTACCTGAAGTTGGAGTCTACTAGCTACCTGTCAAATGCATTTTCTTGTTTGAGGCATGATTATGTTTGAAAGACATTTAGATAATATAGACTTTTAAGAAAGTAATAAGGAAGAGTCTGAAGCCAACTCAACTACTTATGAAAAGTGCTTTCTTATGAAGGTGATGACCTGTGCTGATGTTCTCCCAGAAACTTTTTAGAATATATTACTTTAGATCTTGAAACTAGAAATATACGAGGAAAGGATTTAATTTATTTTCTATCCTCTGCTGTAAAACAGACTTTAATATGTATATTTATGTTTTCAGTTACAATGGAATACCCACTCGAATCATGAATAAATATTTTATCTATTATTGCATCTCTTTATTACTAAACATAGGTGAAAAATTCTAATTCCAGTTGTTCTGATTCATTAACACTTAGCCATTAAGTTTTTATGTTTGCTAAATGTTTTTAATGCACAAAAGCTATAGTGACATTTTAAATAGTATTTTCATCTCTATATCATAGAGATCATGTTTTTTTGATATCTTATGAGTCTTATTTATTAAGAAAGCAAAAGAAAATGGAAATGAAGAGATGTTTTTACTTGATTTTGGCTATTTCTATGTAATGTTACTAAAATCACATTAAAATGAAAAAGTCCATGTAAAATAGAACTAGATTTTACATCTATATAATGGCAAATAGACAATCACTGTTATTGAAAGCTCTGTGTATATAATATCAAACCCATGTAAAAGTTGGATTATGATAATTTTTAAGCCTCCTAAATAAATCATTTTGATTTGACCACTCGCAACTGTACCATTTTCTCCAATTTTCTGAAGCCATGCTAAGATAGCAAAACAAATTCAATTATGTTCTTGCTGAAAATTATATTGATAATACTAAACTGGCTTCTATGAAAGATGCAAATGAATTACAGTCAGTATCAGGATCCAGTGGCTTCTTGAAAGAGATTTAGTCTAAGTTATTCTGAAAAATAAACTGCATATTGTTATCTTGAGCTGGCCCAGGAAATAATCAGCCACTAGAATGAGACAGACATAGAAATCTGCTGAAGCATCACAAGTCATATGTCATGTTTTGCATCATATTTGCATTGACATCATACAAATAATGACAAAATAGTTAAAAGCAATAAAACACGTTTTTTATTTTTGCTAGAGTACAAATCCTATGTTATTTTGTCTATCAGCAGTTAAAATTGTTTAACTTAGCAACTTCATTTATTTAGGATAGCTTAATGAAAACTTAGAAGCATTCAATTTATTCATTTGTTTATTCGTTTAACAAATGTTCAGTGAGTGCCTACTGTGGCATGCTGGTCGCTGTTCTGGGTACTGAAGATAAAACAAGAACCAAACAGAAATGGTTCCTGCCTTCTTAGAGCTTTTATTTTGATTGGGAGAAGCACAGAGAATACAGATAACAAACATACCATGTGCTACCTGGTGAAAACTGCTATGAATGAAAACAAGGTAAGATAAATATTAAGCAATTTAAGGAGGGTCATTGGGAAGGCCCCTCTCTTAATGTGTTTCAGTAGCTCCTACAAACCTATTTGGAGGACAGGATTGTGCCAGGCAGAGGGAAGAGTAAGGGCAGTGGCTTTGCAAAAGGATCATGCTTTTCATAAGTAAGGGTTAGCAGAAAGGTCAGTGTGCCTGGAGCAGAGAGAAGAAAGGTCATAAGATGTGACACCTGAGATGCATTGTTCAGGGACTTGTATACACTCAGCTGTGTCTACCCTGTAGGGATGTGGAAATACAAGCTGTAGTTTCCATTCTCACAGAGCTTTTATTCTGAAAAGGCCATAAGACTAATTTACATAAGGAACAACATAATGCTTAACAGACTTAAATTAATTGTATAGTGCGGATTTTATAACAACTAATTGTTCTAAAATAGCCTGACCTTGCAGGAACTGTGTTAACTTATAATTACCTTCAAACTGCTATTTGTTATACTTGAAACATATTACAAAGTGATTTGAAACGCACAGCTACAGTTTTCAAAAATAGACTTGATTATATTCTGTAAAATGAAGAATGGCAAATTTAACATAGGTGAGACACAAATTTTATCAAACTATTTATTTTGTTCTTGTTTAGAAGCATTTGAAATAAAAACAATGCTCTCCAGGAGTCAATATTGGTTCACTTAAAACAATGTTCAACCTTTTCTTTTTTTGGTTGCTTTTATTTATTCATTTAGGATTGTTATTCTAGCAGACTAGAGAAATGTGTTAGGCATTGACATTCATCAGTGTTATTTGAATGGCAAATAATGTATTGAACACAAGTGAGAAACATGAATGTGAGTATTGTGAAGCCATCCCCACAAGATTGACAAGAATTGTATGCTGAGTTGTGGACAATATAGTTATTATATAATCAAACATTAATCAGGCTGCACTTCCTTGTTGCTAAAAGTCACAGAGCACTAGATACCCACCATTTGCATAACTCTTTTTCCTACAGGTAGTATTTCTGACATTAGGGTCATAGGATCATTTAAAAATTGGATTGCATACCTATTGTTCTACAGACAAAATCTCTGGCATTAGGATCATAAAGCTTTTGTTTAAGGATCACTTAAGATGTTTCTCAGACCATGAACTTTAGCAATTTTTGTTGAAGACTCCCATAGGGGAATGGGATCAGCATGAGAATATAGCTTCTCCCTGTTCCATGAGGTCATCTGCACTCTTCAACCCATCAACAATCTCCATACTTTGATCTACTTTAAAAACCCTAGGCCCAAACTCCTCAGAGAGGTGGATTTGAAGTTCCCTCTCATCTCCTCATTCAGTGGTCCTATGATTAAACCTCTTGTTCCGCTGCAACCCATTGCCATGGTATACTGAGTTGCCGTGTGCATCAGGCAACAGACCTCTTATGGTTATAACAATTATACCATTGTGTTGATTATCAACTGATTGAATAACTTCATTATATAACATCTATTAGCTTATATAACACTCATTATGATCATGCAATAAGTTTTGGAGCAAAATGCCAAGAAAAGTACTACCACACATTGAAAATATGCTGATATGAGAACGCACCACTGCGCTCAAGTCTGGTGACAGAGCAAGTCTCTGTCTCAAAAGAAGAAAAGAAAAGAAAATATGCTGATATTTTCTGCTTTCATAAATTTACAACCTTATAGAAGACAGAAAATAACAATTTCAAGTATGTCATAATATGTACAGAAGTATCTACAGGACCATTCAAATGAAAGTGTGAACTTAGAGTTGAGGCACAGAAAACACCCGCCTGAGGTTGTGATTTTAACTGCATCCAGGGGATAAGTCATTTTAGCTAAGTGGTTCGGGAGATGATTGACGTGGAAAGTGCTTTCGGAAGAGGAAACAGTGAGGGTGAGGCAAAACTAAAAATTTCTGCAAATGTCTTTTCAAAAACAGCCACTCACTGTCCTTTACCTTTTTTTCTCATTTATCACAATGGAAGGATAAATAATTTACTGGATAATTTTCTTCTCTAATAAAAGGATTTGATGATACCTATTTTCTTGTAAGCACCACTTTTGTTGCTTTCCCAACGGTTTGATGTGTAGGGTTTTTACTTTTATTCCATTCAAACTGCTTTCTAATTTTGCTTCAGATGTCTTCTCTGTAACTTGGTTTACTTAGAAGTGCATTGTCTAGTCTCCAAGCATTTGAAGAATTTTCCAGGTATTTTCTGTTATTATTTTCAAATCATTGTTATGGGATAATACTTTGCATGGTATTAATCCCTTTAAATTTTATTGCAATATTTTTATGGCCCAGTTATTTTAACTCAGTTGATGTTTTATGTGCACCTGAAAGAAATGTGTGTTTCACTCTTGCATAGTCATTTAAGTCAAGTATAAATTAAGTCACATTGTTTGGTAGCATTGTTCGGGCATCTTATATGCTTCCGGATTTCATCTCTACATATTCAATATTGAGAGTAGAATGATTGGCCAGGCTCAGTGGCTCACGCTTGTAATCCTAACACTTTGGGAGGCCGATTGGGGGAGTATCTAAGGTCAGGGGTTCGAGACCAGCCTGGCCAACATGGCAATACTCCATCTCTACTAAAAATACAAAATTCAGCCAGGCATAGTAGCACATGCCTATAATCCCAGCTATTCGGGAGGCTGAAGCAGGAGAATTGCTTGAACCTGGAAGGCAAAGGTTGCAGTGAGTTGAGATTTCACCACTGCACTTCAGCCTGGGTGACAGAGTAAGACTGTTGCAAAAAAAAAAAGAAAGTATAATGGTAGTTTTCTATTTTATTAAATACTGTCTATTCATTCAATTATATCAATTATTGCTTCAAGTATTTTGAAGTTCTGCTAATAAGTGCATATGCATTTAGAATTGTTACGTTTTCTTCATGAATTGACACCATTATCATTGTTATGTCCCTCTTTATTCATGGCAGTATACATTTTTCTGAAGCCTACTTTATCTGATATTAATTTAGAAACTACAGCTTTGTTACTTGTGGCAAATCCGTGCAGGTCTGTAGCAACCTCAATTCTTGCCCCTTCAGAAGACAGAGTTCAACCAAGGGGCCTAAGGCAAAGTGAGAGACTGAGGCAAGTTTGAAAGCTGGAGTGAAAGTTTATTAAAAGCCATTAGATAGGAACTAAAGAAAGGAAAGCACACTTAGAAGGTCAAGTTGGCGACTTGAAAGACAAATGCCTGGTTTGACATATTGATGTGGGGTTTTATATACAGGTGTTCGTTCACGGTCTTACATCCCTTTTCCCCGACTCTTCCCGTGAGGTGGGCTGTCCACATGCACAGTGGCTGGCTAACAGTGGGGAGGGGAGCATGCACAATGTAATTACTGGAGTCGTATACACACTCACTTGGGGCATGCTTCCCTTCCCAGGAAGAATGTCCCTGGAAACTTATATGCCAGTTAAATTCCACCATTTTGCCTCTTAATACACATGCATGAGCCCTTTTGCCCAACTCCTTAGATATTATTGAGAAGATGATCTCAATTTGAGGTTTTTCCTATCTATTGGGAGACTGTGTTTCCCTGGAACCAGCTGTACCCAATTACGTTTTAGAGAGGCAGCTTAACAACTGCCTGACCATCTCCCAGTGCTTGCTCACATTCCTGACATGGGGAGGCCCCTCCTGCCCTGCCTATGTCTGACTATCTGCCTACTATAACAGCTTTCTTTTGAATGTTTCAAGTTAGATCTCTTTCTTCATCGTTTATGCCTTTTAATCCCCTGTAAATTTATTTACATTTTATATTTGCATGTTTATGTTACATATATTTGTAAGAAATTTTTATACATGCTATATTTATCTTCAGAATAGTTTTCTTACACAAAGCATTTAATTGAGTTTTGTTATTTTATCTGGTTTTAAAACTCTATCTTCTCATTGGAGTATTTAGACAATTTAGATTGAGTTAACTATTGATACGGTCGTATTTAAATCTCACTTGATTGTCTCTTTTGTATTTGTGCTATCTGTTACTATTCCTTGTTACCTGTTCTTGTTCCTTTTAAAAAACTTTTCCTGCCTTCTTTTAGATAAATTTATTATTTTTGTCATTCTATTTTTATATTCAGTCATCACTGTTTAGGTAGCACAATCCACTTTTTAGGAGTTGCACTAGCTGATGATTTTAAATTTTAGCATGTATCACCTGGAGAGCTTATAAAAACAGAAATTGTGGAGCACCACATCCGAGTTTTTGGGCCAGGTGCAGTGGTTCATGCCTCTAATCTCAGCACTTTGGGAGGCCTAGGCAGGCTGATCACTTGAGCCCAGGAGTTCCAGACCAGCCTGGGCAACAAGGAGAAACTGTGTCTCTACAAAAAATACAAAAAAATTAGCCAGGTGTGGTGAAGCACACCTGAAGTGTCAGCTACTCAGGAGGCTGAGGTGGAGGATTCCTCAGCCTGAGAGTTTGAGGCTGCAATGAGCTGTGGTCCCACCACTGCACTCCAGCCTGGGCAACAGAGTAAGACTCTGTCAAGCACAAAAAATAAAAAATAAATAAACAGAGTTTCTGAACACTGAATCTGCTGGACACATATGTGTTAAATTTCCTGAAATACTATTCTGTTGTAATAGTTTTATTTATAAGGCAAAGGGATAATAGAATGCTTTATAATCCTTTGGGTATATACCCAGTAATGAGAGAGTTGGCCTGCTTCTTCAAAGCTTTGAAGCCAGGCATTGACTCCTCCTCTCAGGCTAGGAAAGTCCTTGATGGCATTTATTCCAATAGAAGTTTATTTTACCTACACTGAAAATCCATTATTTAGTGTAGTCAGCATCATAAGTTTCTTAGCTAGAGCTTCTGGATAACTTGCAGCTTCTACCCTGGCACATGCTGTTTCATCTTGTACTTTTATGTTATAGATATGGCCTCTTTCCTTAAACCTCATCCACCAACCCCTACTGGATTCCAACATTTTTTTCTGTAGCTTCCTCACCTCTCAGCTTTCATAGAACATGAAGAGGGTTCAGGCTTTGCTCTAAATTAAGCTTTGGCTTAAGGAAATAATGTGGCTGGTTGACTCTTCTATTGTAAGCGTTCAAACTTCTCCACATCGTCAGGAAGACTGTTTCACCTTCTTTTTATTTATGTTTTCACAGGAGTAGCACATCTAGTTTCCTCAAGAACTTTTCCATTGCATTCACAACTTGACTGTTTTGTGCAAAAGGCCTAGCTTTTGGCTCATCTCATCTTTCAACATCCTTCCTCACTAAGCTTAATCATTTCTAGCTTTTGACTTCAAATGAGAGATATGTGACTCTTTCTTATACTTAAACACATAGAGCTTATTGTAGAGTTATTAATTGGCCTAATTTCAAAATTTTGGGGGATGGTGAGGCTTGAGGAGAGAGAGAGAGAAAGAGAGAGAGATTGTGAAACAGTCTGCTTGTGGAGCAGTCAGAACACACACACTTATCAATTAAGTTTACCATTGTATATGAGTTGGGTTCATGATGTACCACAAAAATTACTATAGTAACAACAAAGATCACTGATTGCAGATCACCATAACAAATATAATAATAATAAAAAAATGTTAAATGTTGCAAGAGTTACCAAAATATGACCCAGGGACAAGAAGTGAGCTTATGCCACCAGAAAAATGGCACCAAGAGACTTGCTCAATGCAAGGCTGCCACAAACTTTCAATTTGTAAAATGTGCCATATCCATGAAACACAAATAGGGAAGTGCAATAAAAAGAGTGCAATAAAAAAATACATGCCTTTTTTTTTCAATTGAGTTAAGAACTTTAATAATTTTGTTGACAGACTTATTCTTCAGTCTTTGGAAAAGACAATCAGGGAACAGGTTAAAAATAATATCTGAATATTTTTAAACCACTGTCTGACATTGTCCTCTTTTATTTAAGTCTAGTCAAAGGCATGTATTTTTGGTATAATTTTATTGAGGATCTGTCCCATGAGAAAATCAAAGAAGGTTAAAATATCCTGTACTAAATCCTAATTTAGCTATGCAGGAATATCTATGTGGAATATATTACTGCAAAAATGAGACAGAAATCAGGTAAGAGATAATTACACAAAAATCACTGTGATAATTTCTTTACTTTTATCAACAGACTAATAATAGCTTCATATTAATGTAGGTGTTTTAAGTCAGGGTTCTCAAGAGAAACAGAACCAAGAGGATGCATATTTGTGCTTGTGTGTGTCTGTGTAGACATATATATATATATATATATATATATATATATATATATATACACACACACACGTATATATGTAACAGACACACACACACACACACACACAAACTGAGAGAGAGAGAGAAAGAGAGAGAGAGAGAAATAGGTAAATGAAGATTTATAAGTAATTGTTCACACGATTATGAAGGCTGTCAACTCCAAATATTCAATGTGGGCCACGAGACTGGGGACCCAGAGAATCAGTAGCACAGTTCCAGTCTGAAGGCTGGCAGGTAGAGACCCAGGAGATCCAATAGTGTCAACGAGGTCCAAAGGCAATCTTCTGGAGAATTTCCTCTTGCATGTGAAGGCAGTACTTTTTGTTCTGTTAAGTTATTTGAGTCATTTGGTAAGGCCTACTCACATTATGAAGGACAATCTGCTTTACTCAGAGTTTATTGATTTAAATGTTTATCTCATTTTAAAACACCCCCTGGGTTGTCATGCAAAATTAACTATCATGCAAAGTATGCATTCTTTTTCTTGAGTCTTAAACTGGAAACAAAATTCAACATTAAAATACAATAATAAGGAAACATATTTTTAAATACTCTAAAAATCTCCATTATATGATTGAAGTATACAGGTTTCCCTGTAAAGTGTCTATATAAATAGTTGTTGTGAAATAGAATGCATGATTATAAATAACTGGTGTTTTCTGAAGGACTTTTGTCTGTTTTATTTATTTACATAGAGATGCAGTCGATGATGTTTCCTGCACCTCCTCTTCCCTACGTCAGGACCAAGGCATTAGTTGCTCCAGCTGATAATAGCTGTCTCTCAACAGAAGTTGCCTATGACTTAAGGGAGTTGTTTTACCCAAGGTTATGCCTTCTCCTCAGGGTAATTTTATCCAAAACCGGATCCAAATGGTGGTACCAAAACAAAAATAGTATTACCTTTGCCTCAACCGGCAGAGGATATTATCCAGGAGAACTTCCCCAACCTGGCAAGCCAGGCCACCATTCAAGTCCATGAAATACAGAGAACACCACAAAGATATTCCTCAAGAAGAGCAACACCAAGGCATAATATTGGCAGATTCACCAGGGTTGAAATGAAGGAAAAAATGCTAAGGGCAGCCAGAGGGAAAGGTCAGGTTACCCAAAAAGGAAAGCCCATTAGACTCACAGTGGATCTCTCTGCAGAAACCCTACAAGCCAGAGGAGAGTGGAGCCAATGTTTAACATCCTTAAAGAAAAGAATTTTCAACACAGAATTTTGTATCCAACCAAACTAAGCTTCATAAGCAAAGGAGAATGAAAATCCTTTATAGACAAGCAAATGCTGAGCGATTTCATCACCACCAGGCCTGCCCTACAAGAGATCCTGAAAGAAGCACTAAACAAGGAAAGGGACAACCAGTACAAGCCACTCCAAAAATGTACCAAATGCTAAAGACCATTGACACAATGAAAAAAAATGTATCAACTAACAGGCAAAACATCCAGCTAGCATCAAAATGGCAGGATCAAATTCACACATAACAATATTAACCTTAAATGTAAATGGGCTAAATGCCACAATCAAAAGACACAGACTAGCAAATTGGATAAAAAGTCAAGACCCATCAGTGTGCTGTATCCAGGAAACCCATCTCACATGCAACGACACACACAGTCTCAAAATAAAGGGATGGAGGAAGATTTATCAAGCAAATGGAGAGCCAAAAAAAGCAGGAGCTGCAATTCTCATCTCTGATAAACTGGACTTTAAACCAACAAAGATCAAAAGAGACAAAGAAGGGCATTACATAATGATAAAAGGATCAATGCATCAAGCAGAGCTAATGATCCTAAATATATACACACCCTATACAGGAGCATCAGGATACATAAAACAAAGAGACTTAGACTCCCACAAAATAATAGTGGGAGACTTTAACACTCTACTGTCAGTATTAGACAGATCAATGAGACAGAAAATTAACAAGGATATCCAGGACTTGAACTCAGATCTGGACCAAGCAAACCTAATAGATATCTACAGAAATCTCCACCCCAAATCCACAGAATATACATTCTTCTCAGCACCGCATTGCACCTACTCTAAAATTGACCACATAATTGAAAGTAAATCACTCCTCAGCAAATGCAAAAGAACAGAAATCATAACAAACAGTCTCTCAGACTACAGGAGAATCAAACTAGAACTCGGAATTCAGAAACTAACTCAGAACTGCACTGAACAACTGGCTCCTGAATGTCCCCTGGATAAACAATGAAATGAAGGCAGAAATAAAGACGTTTTTGAAACCAATGAGAACGAAGACACAATGTAACAGAATCTCTGGGACACATTTAAAGCAGTGTCTAGAGGGAAATATATAGCAATAAATGCCCACTAGAGAAGCGAGGAAAGATCTAAAATCAGCACCCTATTGTCTAAATGGAAAGAGCTAGAGGAGAAAGATTAAAAAAAAAACTCAAAAGCTAGCAGAAGACAAGAAATAACTAAGACCAGAGCAGAACTGAAGGAGACAAATCAGACACAAAAAATCCTTCAAAAAATCAATAAATCCAGGAACTGATTTTTTGAAAAGATCAACAAAATAGACAGACTGTTAGCTAGATTAATAAAAAAGAAAAGGCAGAAAAATCAAATAGATGAAACAAAAAACGATAAAGGGGATATCACCACTGATTTCACAGAAATACAAACTACCAACAGAGATTACTACAAACAACTCTATGCACATAAACCAGTAACCGTGGAAGAAATGAATAAATTCCTGGACATCTGCATCCTCCCAAGCCTAAACCGGGAGGAAGGTGAAACCCTGAATAAACCAATAACAAGGTCTGAAGTTGAGGCAGTAATTAATAGCCTGCCAACAAAAAAAAGTCCTGGTCCAGACTGGTTCACAGCTAAATTCTACCAGACATACAAGGTACCGTTCCTTCTGAAACTATCCTAAACAATACAAAGAGAGGGAATCCTCCCTAACTCATTTTATGAGACCAACATCATCCTGATATCACAGCCTGGCAGAGACTCACCAAAAAAGAAAACTTCAGGCCAATATCCATGATGAATATAGATGCAAAAATCTTCAATAAAATACTGACAGATTGCAACAACACATCAAAAAGCTTATCCATCATGATCAAGTAGGAATCATTCCAGGGATGCAAGGCTGGTTCAACATTCACAAGTCTATAAAAGTAATTCACCACACAAACAGAACCAAAGACAAAACCACATGATTATTTCAATAGATGCCAAGAAGGCCTTTTACAAAATTCAATAGCCTTTTATGCTAAAAACTCTCAATAAAGTAGGTATCAAAGGAAACTATTTCAAAACAATAAAAGCTATTTACGACAAACCTACAGCCAATATCATACTGAATGGGAAAAACCTGGAAGCATTCCCTTTGAAATCCGGCACTATACAAGGATGCCTTCTCTCACCACTTCCTATTCAATATAGTA
>NW_016107503.1:608494-681171 GCF_001604975.1 Cebus imitator
AAAAAAAAAGGTATTCAATTAGGAAAAGAGGAAGTCAAATTGTCTCTATTAGCAGATGACATGATTGTATATTTAGAAGACCCTATCATCTCAGCCCAAAATCTCCTTAAACTGATAAGGAACTTCAGTAAAGTCTCAGGATACAAAATCGGTGTGCAGAAGTCAAAAGCATTTCTATACACCAATAACAGACTAACAGAGAGCCAAATCATGAGCAAACTGCCATTCACAATTGCTACAAGGAGAATAAAATACCTAGGAATACAATTAACAAAGGATATAAGGGATCTCTTCAAGGAGAACCAGAAACCACTGCTCAAGGAAATAAGAGAGGACACAAACATTCCATGCTCATGGTTAGGATGAATCTATATCCTGAAAATGGCCATATTGCCAAAAGTAATTTATAGATTCAATGCTATCCCAATCAAACTACCAATGACCTTCTTCACAGAACTGAAAAAACCAACTTAAACTTCATATGGAACCAAAAGAGAGACTGCCTAGCCAAGAGAATCCTAAGCTAAAATAACAAAGCCAGAAGCATCACCCTACCTGATTTCAAACTATACAACAAGGCTACAGTAATCAAAGCAGCATGGTACTGTGATATTGTGCCAGAATTGCTAGCCTTTGCTTACCGGTAATAACTAAAATAAGCAGCCCAGGATAACTAAGATCTGTGTGTAAACAAATGTTTATCTTGACTTCTGTAAACCACTGAAGTAACAAACAGAATGACAAAAGTACCCTGGCCCTTGGAATGTCCGGAGGCCCCCGCCCTCGTCTCCGCCCAGGAGGTGAATCACAGAATCCTCTAGCCCTTGGAATGTCCGAAACCTTTTCATCCCCATCCCCGCTCCTCACCCCCACTCCCAAGTTGGTTTTTTTGGTATAAAAAGTCTTGGCACCCTCCTTTTGACGCCACAGGTTGGAGAGACGTGAGTCCTCTGTGGTCACCTGCATAATAAATGACCCTGCAATCTGGCATACTTTTGTCTTGGTGCTAACTTTCTACGCTCGATCCAGTACAACATTTGGAGGTCCCCAGAGAGATATTCTCTTTTTGTTATCACCAGACAACAGCCATCTCAGAGTCTCGCCCGGGCGGCTGCTCCCACCTTAGGGGCCTCTGGGGAGGTGCCTCCTGTTCTTTCCCAGGGCCCCGGAGAGCCACCGTGGAGGATAAGCGACCTCTCGGCCGACATTCACCCGAAATTCCTCAGGGTCCTAAAAAAAACCTCCGGAGGTAAGTCTGGTCTGGGAACTGGTTCAAAGGAAGGGCCTGAGTTGGGGGACTAACGAGTCATTGCAACTCTGACCTGGCAAGCCTCACTGAGACGTCACTTGAGGCTTCTGGTAGCTGGTGCAGTGGGTACCAGTGTTCACCTTCTGGTGGCTGCCATAGTGGGTGGCAGCCCTCTGGTAGCTGGTGCAGTGGGTACCAGCGTTCGCCTTCTGGTGGCTGTCATAGTGGGTGGCAGCGTTTGGTTGTTTTCCTTAACCTCTGTGTGAGTGAGAGAGTGAGTGTGTATATATGTAGTCCCACGGCTGAAAGGCTACGGGGCTTGTGTGGGCCTTCACCCGCGGTTCCGCTGGGGCGTCGTAGGGCATAACGGTGATTCACCTCAGAGCTGTCCTACTTGGACTTCCATCCTGAGGTGACCGGGCCCGGGGATTATACGGGTACACCTTAGCCAAGACGCCCCTGAAAATTCTTCTGAGAAAGTGGCCGGGCAGGCATCTGACTGGTCTCCCATCTGGGGGGCACCCACGCTTTGTCTGTCACTCTTGTGTGTGGTCCTGTCTCGTCTGTAAATTTGTCAGTTTTATTAGACTCCTGCTAGCAGACATACACTGGTTCAGGCCATCTTCCCCTGAGGTAGGAGATATCTTACAGTGGTTAATGAACCACTGGATGCAGGGAAATTTTATTGCTTACACCCCAGCAGAAATTACTCTTTTCTCTTTCTTCCTCATCTTCTTCTTCTATCACTGAGGCCTCACTCTTTCTTCCTTTGCCATGTGGCAGATAGTCTTAACTCTAGTTGTCTTTATTCTCTTCCTTGTTTTGGTCATTGTGGCCTGTAAATTCTCCCAGCCACCTCCACTGGGAAAAGAGTACTTTTGCCTGTGCTGGGTCAGGTTCCATGTGGGGGAGGCCGTTGTGCCCTTGACATCTTGGAGGTAGTTTCTTTGGAGCTTGTGTGGAACAAAACCCTAGATCAGAGTTTACGGGTGCTCTTTCTCAGGCTGGGATGGAAAATTGGTAACTGCCTATTCTGCCAGGAAAGTGTCCAATGTTGTTATGGGCAGTACCCGACGGTGCATGACAAAGAGGCATATTGGCACTATCCTGGATGTTGGGAGGTAGGATGTCACCACCCCAGTAAAAACTGACTGGCAGCACTTCTGCACACCCTACCGGGTGTGGTGGGTCCAAAACACACATCCGGTAGACCTCTTAGTCCACCTGTTTGTCACTTCCCGACCTTTCCGAAGCAACTGGCCATTAAAAATGTATAAGGGGGAGGATTATGCCCTGGCAGCGCTAAACCTCCATAGTGCTTATTCTCACCAGTTGCGGTTTGCGGGGAAAAAAGACCGCTGCCTTACCTTGGCCCCTACCCCCTGTTCCTCTGACTAGGACTAGGGATCAACCCTAAAATCCAGTTGTCTGGTCCTTGCAGGACCTGGCTGCAGAGGCCCTGCTAAAACCTGCTTTAAAGAGGGCCAAATTTTAAATTTGAGGCTTTCCAAAATTGGCTTTACTACAGAAAGAGAAGAGAGGAGAGAAAGGAGACAGGAGAGAGAAAGTAGATAGAGAAGAGAGAGAGAGAGAAGGGGACCAGAAGCCGCAGGGGCGGAAAACTTGCCGCCAGCAAGTTCAGTTTTAAACTGACACTAAGAGCGTTTTTTTYCTTTCTCTGCYGGCAGTCAGCCCCGCCCAGCTTTGAGGCAGGCCACACTGCCTCAGGGTGCAGCATTTGCATCCAGAATCTGGCTTTAAGAAAAGCTTTCTAACTCTTTGTAACAAAAGTRACTTGTTAGCATAGTCGTKAAGGTGTGGAAAACTCCGCTCTTTGTRTGAACTTRAATGGCYGTCTTTTGGAATTAGGTGGCCAAATACTGGGACCTATGACCCAAAAAATTAYCCAGRCTGTATGGAAAATGGTTGCARAAACTCCTGGATACCCTGAGCAGTTTCCATACATCGACCAATGGTTGGGTTTAGTCCAATGGCCTCCCCCATGGCTAAAGCGCTGCATAAAACAGGCTAGACTTCAGGTCACGTTAGCCAGCCCAAAAGAAAGTCCCTTCTGGGCCAGCCATTCTCCCCACCCCAGCGGAGGATCAGGAATTACTTCCACACTACTCAAGGCCCTCTAAACCAGCGCCTCAGCACCCCCCTCGACAGTACTATTAACCAAACCTTGTCCCCCCTGCACACCTGTAGCGGGGCCCCCGCACCCACTGGCAGTCCTCCCTTTCCAAGAGGCACCCCCAACAGAAGACAATTGGGGTCGCCCATTCTTTGTTCACATCCCCTTCTTGTCAAGTAACGTATATAACTGGAAGGTGATAGAGATCAAAGAGAGGGCCAAAACACCAAGTGCGGGCACGAGCTTTAAGGGCAAGGGAAAGCTGCTGGGCTACACCCAAAATTGGCAGCACCCATGGCATGGCAAAGGGGATTTCTATGGCCTACAAGCTGGCAGAGATGCATTCAGTGTGAGGGGCTGTGCAGGAGAGAAGTGCTGGGGAACTGCTAAGAGTTCCCGGGAGGGGGTTGTACTGGAGAACTGCTAAGACAGCCAGAGGGGGAGGGCTAGGTACCTGCCCAGATGGAAAGTTCCCTGGGAGGGGGTAGTGCTGGGAGGCCGGGGAATTTAAGGCGGTGATGTTGCCGAGGTTTTACAATGAAACTCAATATCCCCCCTTCTCTGAGAAGCCCCAGGCTTTGACAGGACTCTTAAAATCTGTATTCCAGACGCATCGCCCCACTTGGGACAACTGCCAACAATTATTACGAATTCTGTTCACCACAGGAAAAAAAAAAGGCAAAATTAGACAGGAAGCCCTGAAAGCCATCATAGGTCCAGGGCGAGGAAAAAGTTTTTTTTCCCTCTACCCGACCCCAATGGGATCTCAACACCTTGGCGGGGGGGAGTCATCAGGCTCTGAACACTTTTCACCGGTATCTTATAGAATGGGTTAGGGGAGTGGCCCACAAGCCCAGTAAACTCTCCGAGGTAGGAACTGTAACTCAGGGTCCACAGGAGTTGCTAGCTGCTTTTTTTCCCAGTCTGCCCCAGACATCAAAAGAAAATTGCAAAAATGAGAGAGGTTCCAGACAATGAATTTAACTCAGTTGTTAAAAATTGCCCAAAAAAGTCTTTAACAATAGAGACACCTTAGAGGCCAAGCAAAATAAGAGAGTTACTAAGGCAGTGATAGCAGCACTCCAGGAAAAACCACAGCTAGCCCCTGGACCACAAATCAATTTGTTGATCTGGGAAATGGCACTGTCACCCATTCCCTGAGTGTCCATATCCACTCCTGTGACGGGACTTGCTCCACAAACTGCAAGCAAATATTTCTTTCAGCGAGGGTCAAGCTTGCCTCTCAGTTCCTCCTCCTTTAGCCACAGGGCCACCTCAGCAGATCCTCATCACCTGTGCTCTGTCAGACAAGTATCCCTTGCAGGAAGCTTTATCCTCAGAGGCGGATCAACCACCTGCACCAGACTTCCTTCGCAAATTTCAAGAGAGTGTACCGGAAGTATGGGCTGAAACAAGTCTCCCAGGGCTGGCAAGTCACCGCACCCCAGTCGTGGTCCAGCTATTAGCAACGGCAACTCCAGTCCAGGTGAAGCAATACCCTATGAGCCGGGAAGCCAGGCGAGGAATTGCTCCGCACATCACCAGACTCCTGAAGGGAGGAATCCTCACTACCTGTAAGTCTCCCTGGAACACCCCCTTGCTCCCCGTGCTAAAACCAGGCACACAGGACTATTGGCCTGTGCAGGACTTGAGGGAGGTGAATAAACGGGTAGAAACTGTTCATCCTACAGTTCCAAATCCGTACACCCTCCTAAGTCTCTTGGACGCAGAACACCATTACACTGTCTTGGATCTTAAGGAAGCATTCTTTTGCATCCCACTAGCCCCTGTTAGCCAGCCCATATTTGCTTTTGAATGGACTGACCCTGATACTGGAGTCTCGGGGCAACTCACTTGGACAAGACTGCCTCAGGGGTTCAAAAACTCCCCCACTCTGTTTGATGAGGCACTTAGCCAAGACCTTGCTGCCTTCAGAGCTGAGTTCCCAGACTTTGGGTTACCAGGTCTCAGCTAGAAAGGCCCAACTCTGCCAGCCAAAAGTGACTTACCTGGGCTATGTTATAGAGAAGGGCAACCGGGCACTGGCACCCAGCCGAGTCCAAGCAGTGCTGCAAATACCCAACCCCACCACAAAATGCCAAGTTCGAGAATTCCTTGGGGCAGTAGCACACTGCAGACTATGGATTTTGGGATTTGCTGAGATAGCCAAGCCCCTGTATGCCTGCGCTGGAGGAAATCAGCCCTTGACATGGACAGAGATAGAGCAACAGACTTTTGACAAGCTCGAGACTGCCCTGACTGCAGCCCCAGGCTTGGCCTTTCCAGACATCTCTAAACCTTTCCAGTTGTTTGTGCATGAGAAACAGGGAGTCGCTACGGGGGTGTTCACCCAGACATTGGGACCCTGGTCCCGGCCAGTTGCCTACCTTTCAAAAAGACTTGATCCCGTAGCCTCTCGGTGGCCAGCTTGTTTGAGGTTGGCGGCAGCTACAGCCCTGTTAGTCACAGAGGCGGACAAACTGACCTTGGGGCAGGAGTTGAACTTAGTGGCACCCCACGCGGTGGAGTTGCTACTCCGTGGAGCTCCGGGAAAATGGATGTCTAATGCCCGCATAGCCCAATACCAGGCCTTACTTTTGGACCAGCCCTGCATAAAATTTTCAAAAACCACAGTTTTAAACCCCGCCACACTGCTACCTGACAGCGAGCCAGAGGAATCCATATATGACTGCCAACAGACAATAGATGTCCACGCTGCGCGACCAGATCTCACCGACGTCCCCCTGCGGAACCCAGAGGAGGTACTGTGTACAGATGGCAGCAGTTTTATGGTCGACGGAGTCAGGTACGCTGGGGCAGCTGTGGTCACTCTAGAGCGGGTTATCTGGGCCCAGGCTCTTCCACACGGAACCTCAGCCCAAAAGGCAGAACTTATAGCTTTAATAAAGGCCTTGGACTGGGCAGAGGAAAAAATTATTAACATCTACACGGATAGCCGGTATGCCTTTGCCACGGCCCATGTGCATGGTGCCATTTATAAAGAAAGAGGGTTGCTTACCTCAGAGGGAAAAATCATCAAAAACAAAGAGGAAATCCGAGCTCTACTAGAAGCTATATGGAAGCCTAAGGCAGTGGCATTAATACACTGCAGAGGACACCAGAAGGGAGATGCACCAGAGGCAAGGGGAAATAGGGCAGCTGACCTACAGGCCAGACCGGCAGCCGTGGGGCCAGTAAAACCTCTGACCCTTCCTGTGACACTGCCGGCTCCAACCCTGCCTCCTACCCCTATGTATTTGCTTGAGGAAGAAAACTTTGCTAAAGAACAGGGGGGACGGCAAGATTCCACAGGATGGTGGGCTCTACCGGACACAAGGATTGTGCTCCCCGAGGCTCTAGGACAGGCTCTAGTTAAGGACACACACCAGGCCACTCACTTAGGACAAACAAAACTCACTGAGCTGCTGAGGGCCAGATACTACATTCCACACTTGCATGAAATTGTTAAAGAAACTACTACTCATTGTGATGTATGTGCCAGGGTGAATCCAGGAGGCAGTAGGCCTAGTCAGGCAGGGATAAGACTCAGGGGTACTAGCCCAGGGGAACACTGGGAGGTAGATTTTATTGAAATAAAGCCCCCAGCGTGTGGCTATAAGTACGTCCTTGTGTTTGTAGACACTTTCTCTGGATGGGTCGAGGCTTTTCCTCCTAGGTCAGAGACCGCACTGGTAGTAGCGAAAAAATTGTTACAGGACCTGGTTCCTCGGCCCGTGACACTGGGATCAGATAATGGCCCTGCATTTACAGCTCAGGTTTCACAGGGCCTGGCAAAGGCCCTGGGCATATCCTGGAAACTGCACTGTGCCTATCACCCCCAGAGTTCAGGGCAGGTTGAAAGGATGAACCGGACCATAAAGGAAACTTTGACAAAATTCATTCTGGAAACCGGTGAAAACTGGGTCAGCCTGCTTCCTTTTGTTCTCCTCTGTACCCGATGTACTCCCTATAAAAAAGCTTTACTCCTTTTGAAATTATGTTTAAAAGGCCCCCTCCCTTACTCCCCAGACTCGCGGACACCATACATGCTGCAGTCCATAACCATACACTCCTTAAGTCCTTGCAGGCACTCCAGTCTGTTCAGTCCCAGGTGCACTTGCTCATCAGGGGAACTCGACCTACCCCAGTGGATTTCACTGACCAGCCGGTACACCCCTTCCAGCCAGGGGATGAAGTCCTGGTGAAAAGAGTCACTGCCTCCAGCCTAACTCCTCGTTGGAAAGGACCCTACACTGTAATCCTCGTCACCCCCACGGCAATCAAGGTGGACGGACTGACTGCCTGGATTCACCACTCACACGTCAAGACTGCCCCCCCAGATGCAGGATAGAAAGCGGTTCCATCCTCAATGGACCCCCCAAAGCTAAGACTATTGCACCGTTCTCGGTCATCATCCTAATCTCCCTGATTCCTGCAGCCACCCTCTGAAAGGGATCCTCCTTGGCACCCACCTACTATGAATGGGTCATCACCGAGGGCTCCACTGGAGCATATGTTAGTTCCTTAACCGGAAAGGGATCCACCCTAGTCAACCTAACCCTGGAGTACTCTCCAGAGACCCCCATTACCTTCTCCCTGGACCTCTGTGCCTTCCTGGGCCCCCACTTAAATTTCAGGACAAGTGGAGGTATAGCTGGGTGTGGCAGTTTAGGGGCAGAGCGACAACTCCAGATCATGGGGTTATATCTCTGCCCAGGATCCACCCCATCAAAAAGATGAAACTATGGAGACTTAAATGAATTATTTTGCCCCCATTGGGGTTGTGAAACTATCTCCACTATAACAGCATATACTGCAAACAGAGACTCTTTCATTTCTTTCACCCGAGACCCTCCCCCAAACCCCTGGCTAACATTCCTGCTCACTGGATTAGCAGGACCCTTGGTGCTTTGGTGCTAATGGTCCTAGGGTTAACTTTTGGACCATGCCCTTTAAACATGCTCCTCAAATTTATCCAGGAAGGAATAAACTCTGTCAAATTGATGGTTCTGAGATCCAAATATAGGCCCTTGTGTCAAAAAGAGGAAACCTATTAAAGATTTAATACATGTTAAAAGAACAGGGGGGAATGTGATATTGTACCAGAATTGCTAGCCTTTGCTTACCGGTAATAACTAAAATAAGCAGCCCAGGATAACTAAGATCTATGTGTAAACAAATGCTTATCTTGACTTCTGTAAACCACTGAAGTAACAAACAGAATGACAAAAGTACCCTGGCCCTTGGAATGTCCGGAGACCCTCACCATCGTCTCCGCCCAGGAGGTGAATCACAGAATCCTCTAGCCCTTGGAATGTCCGAAACCTTTTCATCCCCATCCCCGCTCCTCACCCCCACTCCCAGGTGGTTTTTTGGGTATAAAAAGTCTTGGCACCCTCCTTTTGATGCCACAGGTTGGAGAGACGTGAGTCCTCTGTGGTCGCCAGCATAATAAATGACCCTGCAATCTGGCATACTTTTGTCTTGGTGCTAACTTTCTACGCTCGATCCAGTACAACAGTACTGGTACCAAAACAGTGATATAGACCAATGGAACAGAACAAAGGCCTCAGAGGCAACACCACACATCTACAACCACTTGATATTTGACAAACCTGACAAAAACAAGCAATGGGGAAAGGATTCCCTGTTTAATAAATGGTGTTGGGAAAACTGGCTAGCCATGTGCAGAAAGTAGAAACTGGACCCCTTCCTGACACCTTACACCTTACACTAAAATTAACTCCAGATGGATTAGAGACTTAAACCTAAGACCTAACACCATAAAAACCCTAGAAGAAAACCTAGGCAAAACCATTCAGCATATAGTGATAGGCAAGGACTTCATGACTAAAACACCAAAAGCATTGGCAACAAAAGCCAAAATAGAAAAATAGGACCTAATTAAACTCCAGAGCTTTTGTACAGCAAAAGAAACAATCAATAAAGTGAACCAGCAACCAACAGAATAGGAAAAAAAAATTTGCAATCAACCCATCTGACAAAGGGCTAATATCCAGAATCTACAAAGAACTAAAACAGATTTACAAAAACAAAAACAAAAAAGAAACAAACCCAATCAAAAGTGGGTGAAGTATATGAACAGACACCTTACAAAAGAAGACATATATGAGGCCAGCAAACATATGAAAAAATGCTCATCATAACTGATTATTAGAGAAATGCAAATCAAAACCACATTGAGATACGACCTCACACCAGTTAGAATGGCAAACATTAAAAAACCTGGAGACAACAGATGCTGGATAGAATGTGGAGAAATAGGAACTCTTTTACATGGTTGGTGGGAGTGTGAATTAGTTCAACCATTGTGGAAGACAGTGTGGCGATTCCTCAAGGACCTAGAAATAGAAATACCATTTGACCCAGCAATTCCATTACTGAGTATATATCCAAAGGATTATAAATCATTCTATTATAAAGACACATGCACATGTTTGTTCATTTTGGTGCTGTTTACAATAGCAAAGAGCTGGAACCAACCCAAATGCCCATCGACAATAGATTGGACAAGGAAAATGTGGCATATATATACCATGGAATACTATGCAGCCATAAAAAACAATGAGTTTGTGTCCTTTGTAGGGACATGGATGAATCTGGAAACCATAATTCTCAGAAAACTGACACAAGAACAGAAAATTACACATGACATGTTCTTACTCATAGGTAGGTGTTGAACAGTGAGAGCACATGGACACAGGGAGGGGAGAATCACACACTAGGTTGTGTTGTGGGGGCCAAGGGAGGGACAGTGGGATGGGTGGGGAGGTTGGGAGGGACAAAACAGGGAGAAATGCCAGATGTAGGTGATGGGGTTTGAGGCAGCAAACCACATTGCCATATGTGTCCCTATGCAACAAATCCTGCATGATTGGCACATGTACCCCAGAACCTAAAGTAAAAAAAANAAAAAAAAAAAAAAAAGAAAGAAAAGTTCCAGACTTCTCCCTGGTTTATCTAGAACCTATGATCAATGGGTATCATTGAAGTATTAGTAGTAATGTTTAATGCTATGTAAGATCTCTGATTATTGTAAGTCTGATTTGTCAGTTGGATCATTGCATCACATCACCATTCTAAATGAAGCTCCCTTCCAGGAGTCACGTCCAGTTATCTTGAGAACTGCCATCTAAGAGTTACATAATTATATAAATTGACCACATGGTAACATGAAATATAAAATAATTATTAATGGATTAGCAAAATAAAAGGACTATAGTTTAAACACTCGACTCCAATAACGAAAATATGAAGGACTCTTGGACAATCCAAACATATTAGCCAGAAAACAAGTCTGTGGCTACTTTTCAAATCACATTTGTTGGAATAATCTCTGTATATTTGTTGTAAGAAAATTGAACTATACTTCAAAGAAACATATTTTAATAGTTTTCCTCCTTGTTAGAAAAATCAGTTATCAACAGTATACAAAAACAGAGGAAGGAAAGCTGCTTGGAAAAATCTGTACTAAACCTAGTAAAATTTACTTTCACTCCTAAGTAAACTATTTGATGTAAATTTTCAGGAAGGGTTTAATAGGAATTTCCCGAAAGCACACATAAATAGGAGTCTTGCCTACTTGTTAATGTAGGTTTGAACAAATTTAAGGAAGGATGTAAACATTTCCTATTATATAAATTAGAGGAAATTTTTTGTCATTCACATGGAAGTAGAAATGTTTAACTGACAAAGTGAAAGCAGGTGTATGTGTAATTATGAAGAGGGTTTTTTTCTAGTTCAAATTCAATATAAAAACGAAAGTCTGTGAAATAAAATATGTTTCATTGAGGCATTTCTTCATGAATTATATTATTTTAGACAAAATCCAACAGGGGTAAATATATTTTCATCTTTCTCAGGTGTAAAACAAGTTTCCAGGAAGCACTATTTTCTAACAAGTGAAAATATTTCCATCTTCAACCAACCTTGAAATGTTACTGTGAGGAATAAAAAACTTTGCTATGATTCTTGGCCCTTGTTCAGGATCCATTATGCAAAAGCAGATTAAAATATTTTATTTTCCCATCTGTGAATTTTGTATTTCACTGCTATGGTAACTCTTTTCTCCTCGAAGACAGAAATATTTTATTTCAATGATGATTATAGCCTATTATTATCCTAATGTAACTAAAAAGTAATAAAATTAATGTTTAATTTTGTTGTTTTATTAATTTTGAATGATAATGTTGCATTTATCATTCAAAAATTATCCTTAGAACATATCAGTATGTGCTTATAGTAGTCAAATGCAACTATTTTGTTGCAAAATTTAATTTTAAAATTAATTTTAAATCTTGTATATACTAAAACTCAATTAACTATGTTTATTGCTTAAATTATGTTATATTATGTCCCTTGATGTATATAATGATAATAATTAATAAAAGTCTGAATACTCTGTTCTATTAAATGAATGCTTATTTTGTCTGTGTATATGATGCAATGGTAATGCTAGTTTAAAAAGTAACTGCAGCTTTCTTTATAAAAACTACTTCATTTCTTTAATTGATATTAACAACACAGCAAAATGTCAACTAGTGTTAGAGAGAAGGTATTCACATTTGCTTTCTAACAACCATTTTTTAAGATAATGTCATTGAACAATATACATAAATCACAGAAAAATACAGTGATTAAAATTTATTCAGAAATAATATAAATATTTGGAGAAACTTGTGAGTTTATATAAGCACACACAAGTTTGTGCACACATGCAGACATGCATACTGTAGAGCTGAGTGTGGTATATTTAATTTTTAATGTTAATAAGTAGAAAAAATGAATTACAACAGCCTTTATATACAGCATATAATTTTTTATAAAATTAAAGTTAACAAATCTATGTATTTGTAAAATTTCTCTTTAGGAATATATAGAAATACGATACAACAACATAAAAGGGAACGATGAAATAGGTTCTAGATGACAAATACCTAAGCTAGTGAGAGGCAGAAAAATACACTGGAAATATTTAAAGAAAGATACACTCTACGTAAGTGTCTAGGCCAGTGAATTTTCACAAACTGAACACACCCTTATAACCAATATTCAGATCAAGAAACAGAACATTAAGGGTAACATAGAAATCCGTCTCTGGTTTTTTTTTTTTGTTTGGTTGTTTTTTCTTCCAGTCATTATCTTTGCTTTTGTCTCCACTTTAGCCATTATCTCCACTCTTTTCTTACTTCTCCTCCTCCTAGCATTATAGATTAGTTTTTGTCTGTGTTTTAAATTTACGTGATTGAAACTATATAGTATGTATTCTAGTGTCCAGTTTCTTTTACTCAGCATTAGGTTTGTGAGATTAGTCCATATTGTCAAGATATAGTTATAATGGGTTGTTACTGTTGTATAATTTGATTGCGTGACTATGTCACAACTTAACTGATCTACTGTGAATACACATTTACATAGTTTCAGATTTAGGCTATTACAAATAGTGCCAGTATAAACAACACTGTGCTTGTCTTTTGGTAAATATGTGTACACATTTGTGTTAGGTATATGTCTCCATAAGAGCAATTGCTGGGTCATAGGATTTGCTTATGTTAAACTTTATTAGATCTTGCCAAACAATTTTAATTTACATGATCACACTCCACTATCTTGCTCCATATATTTGCCAAAATTTGTTATTTTCCATCTTTGTTTTGCATTTGAATTTTAGCCATTCTCATTGGTGTCTAATGGGTACCATTTTGTGGTTTAATTTGGATTCCCTTTAATACTGATGAAATTAAATTTCATGTTAACTTTTATTGTCCACTTGATAGACTCTTTTGTGAATTGCATGGGCAAATCTTCTGCGCATTTTCCTCTTGGGTTTCTGCCTTTTTCCTGTTGATTAGTCTTTCTGTAACCAGATACAAATCTTATGTCATATATATGTAAATATATATGTATGTGTATATACATGATAAATATATGTACACATATATTAATATGTGTATCTATCACAAATACTTTCATTCTATGTTGTCTATTCACACTATTAATAGTACTTTTAGCAATAAACATATCTTATCTTTAACATAGTCCAACTTGAAAATTTTCTTTTATGGTTTTTATCTCTCTTTCTTGTTTAAGAAACATTTTTCTCTTTTAAAGTCATTTTTTTTTTGCTATTTTCTATAGAATGTAAACATATGATCTACCAATCTCATTAATATATGTATATTTAAAGGAAATGAAATCATATGTTGAAGATATCTGCACACCCATGTTTATTGTAATGCTATTCAAGATATATAGTGTCAACCTAAAAGCCCATCTGTACAAATGGCTCAAAAGTATGATGTGTGTATATATACATACACAATTGTATATCCTAAAACGGAAAAAAATTCTGTTATTTGCAGCAACATGGATAGACCTGGAAGACATTATAAAGAACATAGTGTTAAGTGAAATAAGCCAGGCGTAGAGCAACAAATACGTGTTATCACATGTGAAATCTAAAAAAGTTAATTTCCTAGAAGAAGAGGGTTAAATAATGGTAACGAGAGGCTGAGAAACAGAGGGATGAGAGGGCCTGGGAGAGCTTGGTCAATAAATACCAAGCTACAGTTAGACAGGGAGAATAAGTTTTGGTGCTCTATCACACAGTAGGGTGCCTATAGCAAATAACATATAATGTACATTCCAAGAGAGCTAGAAGAGAAGAGTTTGAGTGTTGTCACCACAAAGAAATGATAAATGTTTAAGGTGATGGATATGGTTATTACTCTGATTTGATCATTATACCTTGTATATATGCATTGAAACATCATATTGTGCCCCATAAAAATGTTCAATTATTATATCAATTAGAGCCAAAGTTTATTTTACAAAGCTAAGAAATATTACCTTTTACTTTAGATCAATACCTGTCATTGTATATAGTGTAGAGTAGGAGATAAACCTTTTCTCATGTCAATATTCAACTGACCTGGCAGTATTTTTTGAAAAGACCAATCATTCAGCTACTGCACAACACTATTTTCTGTTTTGAATGGTGAGTTATAAGTGTTAATTACATTGTTGAAAATAATGGAATTTAAAAATTAAATAGACTGTGAATGAATCAATGGGAAAAAAGTATATATAGAATTATGTTTAATCAAATTCTGATTATCTTATGTATAATAAATACATTAAATTAAAAATAGAGAACATATGTGAGTCAGAATCACAAAAACATGATTCTTATGTGGGACAGTATCTAGTCAGCAAAATAGAATTGATATGTGTAATTCTTTTGAATCAAGGGAGTTTAGTGCAGGGAATTCTTTCGATAAATGATGGAGAAGTGAATTGGCAAACAGACTCTTACTTTCTTGCCTGCAGAATTTTTAACTACAGAAAGCAGCTTCCACCTACAGGGCTGGGGAGCAAAGAAGCTAGAATTCAAACTGATTCGTGGGGCTATGAATGGCATCTTATAAGCACAACAAACCTGGTTCTATGTTTGTCAATAGAACCTGGAAGCTGCAGGAACTGCTCAAATTCTGGTAAAATTAGAATTGCAGTCAGCAAACAGAAATACAGCAGTTTCTCCTTTTCTTCCCCTGCTTTCCAATCTGCCTTTTGTGTCCCTTATTGGCAGAAAAATAACAGAAAGCCAACTGGCAAAGAACTGATGTTGGTATAGCTCTCAGCTTTAGCACAAGAAAGCAAAGCGCAGCAGGGCAGACATGGAGCTGAGAAACTACAGATTTAATAATGGCACAATTAAAAAACAAATTTGAATATTAAATAGATTATTTTATTCACATTTAGATTTAAATTTAATTAAATGCAATGTCTCTTAAGGCTTAAGTCAAAAGAGTAAGTTATTTTATTCAGATTGTATTTATATTTGTTTACATGACATGGAATTTTGCACATTTCAAGGGTTATATTAATAAGTGAGACATTTTTTATTTTTAAAAATTTTATGGATTCCTGTAACACATGCTTAATGTTTAAGTCTGATGAACTGTCTTAGTTAATGTTCATAACTTAAAAGTCATTCCAGTTTGTAGGTGCATTTTTTTGTTATTATTTAAATATCATTCTGCCTCCGTCTTCTTCTTTGTAACTACTAGCATTCAGACTTCATAAAATGGTCACAAATGCTCTTCCAATCTGTTAAAATAATTTCAGCCTTTTCCTTTAAGGCTTACTTACTTCCTTAAAGTCACATTCCCATGTATATTTCTCATTAGAGATAAAATACAAAACTTTGTGATAATTTGCAATTTAAAAAAGGTACATATCTTCACTTTCAGAGAACAATATAGGAAAAAATAAAATTCCTCATGTGAATTTGTATGTACTTGGCCCCCAAAATTGATTGTTTATTCTAAAAAGTATTTCAAGTTCATGGAGGCTACACATAGGCAACCAGGAGAAATATAAAAGCATAATTCCTGCTATTTATTCATTATTTTAATTTCACTGGTTAACTCATGAATTAATTCTCATGGTGGACCTCACTGTTCCACCATAAGAATGAGTTAATACAATTTTTAAAAAAAATCCATAAAAGTCAGTGCTGGACTTCATGTAGGCTAAGAAAATATGATCAGTTAATCATATCTTCTTCATTTGTTGATTGTATTACTGTGCCATAAAATGTAAAGGCACAAATTAAGTTTTAAAAATCAAGAAATAAATAAAAAGAAGAGAGAACATAACTTATAGAAAAAAAGCTCATTTTTTAGCTCTTCTCCCCAAACCTGTCTCAAAAAGTAGCAGCTCTCAAAATATTATGGAATGAATTAAGCTCTCATTGGAATTTCTTAAACATTTCAGATCTCATTAACATAAGTAATATAATGAGAACTAATCTAAACCATTGTAAAAATGTAAAAACTCAACATTGTTAGAAAATATTAGTTTTTCTTTCTCTTTGTCTTTATAAAGATTGTGTACATACTTTTTCTCAAAAAAATTCATTTAAAAGTAAATATGTTAAACTAGTTGATGTTTTCTGATGTATACAAAACAGAAAAATAATATTTATCCAAAGTATTTTAACATTTAAATTGTTGAATTTGTGTTGGTGCATCAGATAAGGTTGATAATCAAAGTGCTGCTTAGGATTATAAATTAGGATTAATTATAAATTCTAGTGATTTTACCAAAAAAGCACTTATCTATAAGACTAATAACCTGGTAAGTAACATTTCCTTTTCATTTTTTTTCCGCTTCCTTTCCTTCACTACTGAAATGACTGTTAACAAAGGTTGACAAAGTAGGAAGAAGCAAGATGAAATTACTGTGAAGTTAGATTGCACCTGCCACGCAAGTTCCCATGGTAGCTGGCTACTAGGGAGAGTTCTCAGGCACAGAACACCACAAAGCTGCTGCCTTGACACTTTTCCAATTTGGAAAAGAATAAAAACACAGGTGATACAATATAACTTCCAGAAATAGATAGATCAATTCCTGGGACAAGTCAAAATTTGAGAAAAAGAAAGTGGACTCTATTTTTTTGTAAAAATTTCTACTGGAAACTGTTAAACATGATATTAGGTAGTAAAAAAAAGAGTTGTAATAAACCCGTGATACACAAATACACATATATACACATTTACATATATGGACGTGTGCGTATATAATATATAATATGTGTAAATAATAAATACATTTAAGGCAATGTAGATTGGAGAAGGGAAAGGGTAAGGAAAAATAACTAATGGGTACTGGGCCTAATACCTGGATGATGAAATAATCTGTACAACAAACCCCCCATGACAAAAGTTTGCCTATGTAACAAGCCTGCACTTGTACTTCTGAACTTAAAATTAAAATTAAAATAAAGAAACTTGCCTTTATTCCAGCCTTTTACATTTCAGGTGGTTTCTACATCATGTCTTATCAGACTGTTTCTTGATAGTTGAAATAAACAGCCACCTCACAAAGGGCGCAGAACACTCGACTTCGTCAGTTTCTTTCCTGGTATTTCCTTCTTTGGTTGAGCAGCAATACCCTCAAATATACCATTTAACTATTTGCATATGTTAATAAACTCATTGACAGAAAATAAAGTTAGAATTTAGGATACTGATAATAGCAAGAAATGAGAGCTGAAAGACTGAAAAGGAAAGAATACAAATATATTAACTAAAAATAAACTATGAGAGACTCCAGGAGAACTGAGATAAGGAGTTTGCAATTCTTCAGGCCTTCAAGGTCCCTAAGACATCATTTAATTTAGCACAGCATAGTAATATATTTGAATGACAAATATTTTTGAATCATCCAATCCATTTAATCTACATAAAAATAATAATGCTAGTTAACATTTATTGACTGATAACAACATGTCAGGCACTGTTCTGAATGCTATTTGCATTAGAAATTCTGCAGTATGTAAAAGAACACAGGGATTTGGGCTTGAGTAGTCTTCAACCATAGTAACAACTCTTTCGTGACGTTTATTAACATTCCCATTTATAGATGAGGAAACCAACATAAATTAAACTTCAGTAAATTGTCCAAGAGCACACAAATTTTAGGTGGAAAAGCCAGGTTTTGAATCAAAGGAATGTGGATTTAAGTACAAAATATTTAATCCCTACATTAAACTGGAGCTTGAGATACAGTGAAAATAAAATGTAGAATTTATTTTATTTTCTGAAAATTAATTTAAATGGAAGTCCTCACATATCACAAAAGATACATTACTCTTTTTGCATTGTTGGCATGCCCGCATACAAACACAAAGTCAGCTACATTGAATTACTTTAAAAAGGGGAGTTATAAAATATATTACGGTTACAGATGTAATCTTAATTAGAGTTGTGGGCTCATAGTAGGTGTTTTCAGTCTATGAGTCTAGTCTATTCAAGCATTCAAAGTGATATATATGATCACTTCTGCTCTTACCACTAATTTATTGAGGTATTCTTTCAAGTATTCATTATTTAATTATCAAATAATTATACGATACGCACCAGGTACTGTGCTAAGAACTGTTTAGATGAAAAATTTAATGTCATAGGCTCTTATGCTCAAAGGATTCAAAGTTTATTTGAGAAGGGCAAATTGACAGATAAATTTAGTGCTGTAAAGGCAATGCCCTAGTAGGTATGGAATAACTATTATGGGTAATGTGAAAAAGGATTTATAATCAACCTGAAGATGGGGTAGAGGCAGGACATCAAGAAAGTCTTTCCCTACAGCCTGGTATTTGATCTGAGTCATAAAGGATAAACAAGAGTTTGCTACACTAAATATGGTTGGAAAGAAGAAAATCCTTTCTAGGAAGAGGGGGATACAAAAGCATGGAATAAAATAATAAAATTTGCTTGAAGTAGGTGGTGTGAAGTGGAGAATAGCAAGAAATAGAGTTCAGATGTAACAAGAATCCTTGAAAATCATGTGAAATTGTTTGCTGTTCATCCTGTAGATGAGAAGGAATCTTTGGAGAGATTAGACACAGAAACGATACAGGCTGATTTGAAATGAGAAAGATTCACTTTGAAAGCTAGATGGAGAACGAATTTGAGGAAGACAAACTGGGAAGCAGGGATAAAGAGGTTTTTGCAGATGTCCTAGAAAAACCCATGGGGAAATAAATAGTCATGGTGGCAGTAGGACTAAAAAAACTAATAAATTAAAATAATTTAGAAGATATGTAGATTTTTAAGATTAATTGAGTATGTAAGAGGGAAGAAAGCTGAAGTCAAGATTATGTTTCAGGCACAGAGCTTCAGTGTCTGGGTGGAAGATGATATCAAGGAGGTAAAAATACACTAGAAGCAAGTTGAGAGGGGATGATATATTCATATTTGAGCACTTCGAGTTTGATAAGCCAGTAACTTATACATACAAAAAAATGTAGCAAGTGGTTTGATAGGTGTGTTTGAAAGTCAGGCAAAAGAAGGAAACTAGGGATAATACATTTAAGCGACTCAACACACAAAGGCTGCTTAATACATGAGATGGGATGAGATTTTTCCTAAGAAAGCATGAATGAAATGTGAGATCAGTCGTCCAAGATATGAATGCTGGAAAACATAGATACTGTCAGGACACTGTAGATACCAACATTTAATGTTAACTTTAAAAAATAATAATTCAGTAGAACTCTTGGGGTAACTTAGATTAAGATAAAGATATTCCAGCTAAAAAGTCATGGGTGATTGCATTGAGTTAGTTTCATCATTCTGTAAAAGTCAAATAATGTCTTATTCTAAAACTAACAAAAAGAAAATGTCCCACAAGATTTTGAAAACCATCACGACAATCTTTTATGAGCTTTTTTTTTTTGCCTCCCATCACCATGGCAGCCCATATAGAAAATGTGGGAGATGTAAGATAATATGTTTCTGATCGTATCTTATGTTGAGTCCTTGTTTATTCTTTTAAATTCTATAATTTCCAATACCATTGATACATTCAGTGTGATATTTTGGATATTCCAAGTTTTACATACTTTGAAGGAGCAATTTCCCATTGGAAGAATAAGAAATATAATATTCTGTGTGAGACTGTATATATGTATATTCATATACACACAAAAAATACAGAAATTTATACATGCACAGATAATGAACACACAGGCACACAAAGTTTTCCAGCCATTCTTTATGTATCTAGTAGCGACAAAAGAATAAGCATGTCATGACTACCAAAAGGCTCAACAGGGTCAACATATTCTGATTTCCCCAATGTTACTTATTCTTTGTTTCAACCCATTCCACAGCTCATAATTGTCTCATGTTTCCTCTTACAATTTCTTATTTTGTACATTACTTTTTTTTAAATTTGTATTTATCATTTTTTTTCCATTGGCCTTATTATATTGCTTAAACATGTGATTCTGCAAACTCTTCTTTGGGTGGTTGGCACTTCTTGCTTTAAGTCTCCCGCCCTTAGCTGCCTCAAGTGCTCCAATGTTTCTTTCTTCTAGATAAATCTTTCTTTATTCAGTCTATCATTGATGGGCATTTGGGTTGGTTCCAAGTCTTTGTTGTTGTAAACAGTGACACAATGAACAAACATGTGCATGTGTCTTTATAATAGAACAATTTATAATCTTTTGGGTATATATCATTATAGTAATGGGATTGCTGGGTCAAATGGTATTTTCATCTCTAGATCCTTGAGGAATCGCCACACTGTCTTCCACAATGGTTGAACTGAATTACACTCCCACCAACAGTGTGAAAGTATTGCTGTTTCTCCACATCCTCTGCAGCATCTGTTGTCTACAGGTTTTTTAATGATCGCCATTCTAACTGGTGTGAGATGGTACCTCAATGTGGTTTTGATTTGCATTTCTCTAATGACCACTGATGATGAGCATTTTTTCATATATTTGTTGGCTGCATAAATGTCTTCTTTTGAAAAGTGTCTGTTCATATCCTTCATCCATTTTGATGGGTTTTTTTTTCTTGTAAATTTGTTTAAGTTTTTTGTAGATTCTGGATATTAGCCCTTTGTCAGATGGGTAGCTTGCAAAAATTTTTTCCTATTCTGTTCATTGCAGTTCACTCTAATGATTGTTTCTTTTGCTGTACAGGAGTTCTTAAGTTTAATTAGGTCCCATTTGTCTATTTTGGCTTTTGTTGCCATTGCTTTTGGTGTTTTAGTCATGAAGTCCTTGCCTATGCCTATGTTCTGAATGGTATTGCCTAGGTTTTCTTCTAGGGTTTTTATGGTGTTAGGTCTTGTGTTTAAATATTTAATCCATCTGTTGTTAATTTTAGTGTAAGGTGTCAGGAAGGGGTCCAGTGTCTGCTTTCTGCACAGGGCTAGCCAGTTTTCCCAACACCATTTATTAAACAGGGACTCCTTTCCCCATTGCTTGTTTTTGTCAGGTTGTCAGAGATCAGATGGTAGTAGATGTGTGGCATTGCCTCCGAGGCCTCTGTTCTGTTCCACTGGTCTATTATCTCTGTTTTGGTACTAGTACCATGCTGTTTTGATTACTGTTGCCTTGTAGCATTGAAATCAGGTAGCGTGATGCTTCCAGCTTTGCTCTTTTTGCTTAGGATTGTCTTGGCTATGCAGGCTCCTTTTTGGTTCCATTTGAAGTTTAAGGTGGTTTTTCGAGTTCTGTGAAGGTCAATGGTAGCTTGACGGGGATAGCATTGACTGTGTATCTTACTTTGGTCATTATGGCCATTTTCATCATATTGATTCTTCCTAACCATGAGCATGGAATGTTTTTCCATCTGT
This sequence comes from Cebus imitator, assembly GCF_001604975.1. Taxonomy (NCBI): domain Eukaryota; kingdom Metazoa; phylum Chordata; class Mammalia; order Primates; family Cebidae; genus Cebus; species Cebus imitator. The sequence continues at coordinate 630,055 of NW_016107503.1, forward strand.
TTGTGTCCTCTGTTGTTTCTTAGAGCAGTGGTTTGTAGTTCTCCTTGAACAGGTTCTTCAAGTCCCCTGTTAGTTGTATTCCTAGGTATTTTATTCTCTTTGCAACAATTGTGAATGGGAGTTTGCTCATGATTCGGCTCTCTGTTTGTCTGTTATTGATGTATAGAATGCTTGTGATTTTTGCAAATTGACTTTGCATCCTAAGACTTTGCTTAAGTTGTTTATCATCTTAAGGGGATTTTGGGCTGAGATGATGTGGTCTTCTAAATATACAATCATGTTGTCTGAAAATAGAGAAAATTTGACTTCCTCTTTTCCTAACTGAATATCCTTTATTTCTTTTTCTTGCCTAATTTATCTGGCTAGAGCTTGAATAGAATGGTGAGAGAGGGTACCCTTGTCTAGTGCATTTTCAAGGGAATACTTCCTATTTTTGCCCATTTGGTATGATATTGGCTGTGGGTTTGTCATAAATAGCTTTTATTATTTTGAGATACGTTCTATTGATACTTAGTTTATTGAGAGTTTTTATCATAAAAGGCTGTTGAATTTTGTCAAAGGCCTTCTCTGAATCTATCGAGATAGTCATGTGGTTTTTGTCTTTGGTTCTGTTTATGTGATGGATTATGATTATAGATTTATGTATGTTTAACCAGCCTTGCATCCCCAGGATGAAGCTGACTTGATCATGATGGATACGGTTTTTGATGTACTGTTGGATTCAGTTTGCCAGTATTTTATTGAAGATTTTCACATCAATGTTCACCATGGATATTGGCTTCAAATTTTCTTTTTTAGTTGTGTCTCCGCCAGGTTTTGGTATCAGGCATTGGGGAAAGCAGCAGAGGAGAATGGACTTCTTATGGAGTGCTTACATAAATTGGTTATGAGTAACACATAAAATGGGAACAACAAACTGCAGCAAACTGTGGGAGGCCTCTGAGGAGGCAAACTTCTCCATGCCTCATGTTCTGGTGCCGGGTGACCTAGGCTGGCTCCGTTACCACAAACATTGCCCTCAAGGACATAAAACCCCTTCATAGTGGTAAGATGTAACCAAACTTGTAGGCTCCTTGTAAGGCCCGTGTTCCACCAGCTGCACATAGATAACAGGCTAAAGATAACCACATGTTCTTGTTTTGTTAAACTCCCAAACTGCCACTGTTATCAATCTTTAGAATGACACACCAGTTCCAGCTCACTGTGATTCAGTTCCGGCTCACTGATTCACCCCACCATCACATCACCCTCTCCCCACCATCACTCCATCCCTACTATATAGATCAAAGTGATTGTAACCAATAAATACTGTGGGAGATCAGAACTTGGGGCCTTCACTGCCTCCAGTACAAGTGATGTTTCCCTGGTTCCACTTTTATTTTTAATCTCTCTTTTTCTCATTTCTTTGTCATCACCAAACTCGGGGTACCCACAGGTGGTATGTGGGGGCTGGCTTCCCACATTCTGGTGCCCAACATGGAAAACCTGCGGAGAGCAGCATGTAGGTATCTGGACCCGGCCTCGCCCAGCTGCTGCTTTGCATTTCCTCACCCCGCCTGGGCAGCAGCTGCTGGCCTTGGGCTGATCCTGTTGGCTTGAACACCACTGTGGAGCAGTAAGTTTCACTTTTGAAACGACCTCTGATTCCTCTAAGAGAGGACTGTCAGGCAGATCTGGCCACTCTTTGATAAAATACTGAGGAGGGGCTGACAGAGAGACTCCTTCTCTTTCCTCAGCTCCTTCTTTATAAAGCAATGAAAGACAAAGAAAGCAACAGAAAAACAGAGTAAGAAAGCACAGATTCACTGAAAACAGCTGAAAGAACAAGTGGTTAGTACTAGCTTCAACTCTCCCTTTTCTTAAAGCTGTTTTACTAAATGTGAGTAAGTAGCATACTTGCTTTCAGTTTGTTCCATGGTTACCCTGGTATACTCCGAATGTATTAACTCACTCATAGCTCTGATTAGTTTCATCCTCAGGGGTCCTTTGTTTGTTGTTCCTCCTCCTTACCACGCTCAGGCATGCTTTCACCAAGGTCCTCTTTGGTGCACCAGAATGTAGGGTGCTGAAGTTGCTTATCTTCTTGATGAAATTTTGGGCTGAGACGATGGGGTCTTCTAAATATACAATCATGTCATCTGCAAAGAGAGATAATTTGACTTCCTCTTTTCCTAATTGAATACACTTTATTTCTTTTTCTTACCTGATTGTGCTGGCCAGAACTTCTAATACTATGTTAAATAGGAGTGGTGAGAGAGGGCACCCTTGTCTTGTGCCAGTTTTCAAAGGGAATGACTCCAGTTTTTGACCAATCAGTGTGATATTGGCTGTGGGTTTGTCATAAATATCTTTTATTATTTTGAGATACATTCCATCAAAACCTAGTTTATTGAGAGTTTTAGCATAAAGGACTGTTGAATTTTGTCAAAGGCCTTCTCCGCATCTGTTGAGATAAGCATGTGGTTTTTGTCTTTGGTTCTGTTTATGTGGTGGATTACATTTATAGATTTGTGTATGTTTAACCAGCCTTGCATCCCCAGGATGACGCCTACTTGATCATTATGGGTAAGCTTTTTGATGTGCTATTACCTTCTGTTTGCCAGTATGTTATTGAAGATTTTTGCATGAATGTTTATCATGGATATTGACCTGAAATTTTCTTTTTTAGTTGTGTCTCTGCCAGGTTTTGGTATCAGGATGATGTTGGTCTCATAAAATGAGTTAGGGAGGATTTCCTCTTCTGTATTGTTTGAAATAGTTTCAGAAGGAATGGTACCAGCTCCTCTTTGTACCTCTGGTAGAATTTGGCTGGGAACCTGTCTGGTCCTGGACTTTTTTGGTTGGTAGCTATTAATTGCTGCCTCAACTTCAGCCCTTGTTATCGGTCTATTTGGAGATTCCACTTCTTCCTGATTTAGTGTTGGGAGGGTGTAAGTGTCCAGGAATTTATCAGTTTCTTCTAGATTTACTGGTTTATGTGCATAGAGTTGTTTGTAGTAATCTCTGATGGTAGTTTGTATTTCTGTGGGATTGGTGGTGATATCCCCTTTATCATATTTTATTGCATTTATTCAATTCTTCTCTCTCTCTCTCTCTCTCTCTCTCTCTCTCTCTTTTTATTAGTCTGGTTAGAGGTCTATCTATTTTGTTGACCTTTTCAAAAAACCAGCTCCTGGATTCATTGATTTTTTTGAAGGGTTTTTTGTGCCTTTATCTCCTTCAGTTCTGTCCTAATCTTAGTTATTTCTTGTCTTGTGCTGCCTTTTGAATTTGTTAGCAAGAACATTCTCATTTTTTAGATTCCCCTTACCAAACAGACCTACAAAAACCTCCAGCTAAAATCACATCTATTGGTAAAGGATTGAATATTTCAGTCCCCAGTACCAGGAACAAGGCAAAGATGTCTAATCTTATCACTTCCAATCAATTTTGTAGTGAGAATCCTGGCCAGTGAAAAGAGGTAAGGAAAAGAAATAAATGTCATACATATGATTTCTATGCAAAAATCCCAAGAAAACCTACCAAAATCTTGTTCTTATTTTAACTAATAAGTGAGTTTAGCAACCAAAATTTTAAAATTTTGCTCTATAAAGGATGCCATTAAGGAATTAAAAAAAGAAAGAAAAAACTGGTAGAAAACAATTTCAGAACACACATTTGATCATAGTCTTCATCCAGAATATAAATAGAATTCTTACAAACTCAACATAATAAAATAAAAATTAAAAATTACTAAAAACAATCTAAAATTTATTAATAATTATACAAATACATTTAAAAAGTTATGCAACTATACATAATCACATGAAAATATGCTCAACATAATTAATCATTAAGAAAATAAAAATTAACAACTACAGTGGGATACCACTGCATACTCACTGGAGTGCTGAAACCGTGACTGTCCATACCAAGCATTAGAGAAGACGTAGAGCAGCTGGAACCCTCATGTATACCTGACAGGAATGCAATATGATACAGTATTGTTGGAAAAACGTTTGGCACTTTCATTTAAAGTTAAACACACATTTGCCCAATATTCCCAGTCTGAGGTATTTACTCAAAAAAGGGGCTTATACTTGAAGATTCATAGTCATTTTAGTTATTTTATGCCCCCAAGTTAGAAAAATGAAAATGTCCATTGACTAAGTGAGCATTGGTTACCATTACATGGACCACTCTCCAACAGTATAAAGCTGGGGCCAGGCGCTGTGGCTCAGGCCTGTGATTCCAGCATTTTGAGAGTCTGAGGTGGGTGGATATCCTGAGGTCAGGATTACAAGACCAGCCTGGCCAACACATGGTGAAATCCTGGCTCTACTAAAATTCAAAATTACCTGGGTATTGTGGTGCATGCCAGTAATCCCAGATACTCAGGAGGATGAGGCAGGAGAATCATTTGAATCTAGGAGGTGGAGGTTGCAGTGAGCCAAGATCATGCCACTGTACTCCAGACAGGGCAACAGAGCATTACTCTCTCTCTCTCTCTCTCTCTCTCTCGCCATACACACACACACACACACACACACACACACACACACACACACACAGAGTATATTAGGGTTAAATGTTTAACAATTTGATCATAAATCTATAATTGTTGAAGCTGAGTGAGAATACATTCAGTTCATCATACTATTCTCTCTACTACTGCAAATATTTGATATTTTTCATAATAAAATGTAAAATAAATAAAAGTTATTACAATTGTCCCTCAATGTCCTTGGAGGTTTGGTTCTAGTAGCCACCCATGTAGAAACCCATGGATGCTCAAGTATCTCACATAAAATCATGTTCTATTTGCACATAACCTACACAACTCCTCATGTATTCTTCAAATCACCTCTGAATTACTTCTAATACTTAATATAATGTAAATGATGTGTGTAAATAATTATTATACTGTATTGGGTTTTATTTTTATTATTGTGCTTCGACTGTTTATTTACCTATTCAGATATTTCCTATATGTGATTGGGTGAATCTGTGGATGCTGAACCTGTGAATACAAAGCACTGACTATATATATCCTATAAAAATTATTCTAAAAATAGTGCATGAGAATGTTTGCCTCAAGATACTCTCCATAGAATAAACTACTTGATTGTTTAATTTTTACCAATGTAGTTGTTAAAAATGGTATTGTATGGTCATGTTAATTTTTAATTACTTGATTATTACATTTGCTGTATATTTTTATTTCTCATTTGGGATTTATCTCTTCACGTCAATTCTTGAGCCTTTTTTTTTTTTCTGCATTTACCATCTTCCCAAATTCAATGGGGAAAATAACAATAATATCACCAGGCAATTTTTTTTTGGTACTAACTATTTACAAAAGATTGTGTCAAATAAGTTGTTATACTTTAGCTCAAAACAATATAGCAATTCTATGAGTTAGACTTTATTACCATGTATGTTTTGTAGGTGAAGAAACTAAAGTTCAGAATGATTATGTAACTTATCAAAGGTAGCACAGCTAGATAGGAACTAATGAGCCAAGGAACTATAGAAAAGAAATCCCTGACATGCACTTGTATGTTTATTGTAGCACTATTTACAATTGTAAAGTCCTGGAACCAACCCAAATGCCAATCAATGATAGACTGGATAAAAAACAACATAGTACATATACACCATGGAATAGTATGCAGTCATAAAAATGAATGAGATAATGTCCATTGCAGGGACATGGATGAAGCTGGAAGCCATCATTCTCAGCAAACTAACACAGGAACAGAAAAATAAACAACACATGTTCTCAGTCATAATTGGGAGTTGAATATTGAGAACACATGGACACAGAGAGAGAAACAGCACACCCAGGGCCTGTTGGGGTGTAGGGAGTGAAAGGAGGGAACTTAGAAGACTGATCAATAAGTGTAGCAAACCACCATAGTACATGTATACCTATATAACAAACCTGCAGTTCTGCAAAAATTATCCCATTTTCTTTCCCCCTTTTTTTTAGGAGAAATAAGAAAAAAAAAAAGGCCAAAAGTTTAAAGTTTTTTTGACTCTTTTCGGAAATATTGACCATTCTGTTTTCTTTTTAACACTTTCATACTTGTTCAGTTTTATCCAACTCACTTCAATATCCCAATTGGAGATCTGTTTATTTTTCTTTGAAGAAAAGACTCTTCTGCTTTTTTGTGTTCTTAATTTGATTGTCTTCTATCCATTTCTCTGCTACACAAAGTGTGAAGTCATATTATGAATGCAACCTCTTTTATAAAATTCTATAATATAACATTAATAACATTGGTTGCGTAGTCATTATCTGGGATTAAATATTGAATGTGTCATTTATAGGATATATGCTTGAGCAAATTAATATATACGCCTGTTTTCATCTTTCTCATCTACAATATAGGACAATAATACACACATTGCATTGTCCCAGAAGAATAAATTAGAAAAGTTCAACCAAGTTTTTAGTTCAGTGATTGATACCAAAGTAATCATTAAGAACTATAGAAATTGCTTCCAAGAAGTGTTACAAGTAGAATTCATCATCATGGAGAAAAAAAGAATCTCTTAATTACAAACTACTCTAAGCTCCTGTGGCAGGGAGCCTCTAAAATAGACCGAATGATCTTCACTTCCTGATATCAACAGCCTCATCTAAGCCCCTCCCCTATGTAACTTGCTCCTCAGCAATGTAATATGGCAAAATGGAGGGTATCAAATTATCATAATTAAGTTACAAAGAAATGGTTATTTTTATCTTGCAAGTTTTCTCTGCCATGTTGGAAGATTTTATATGGCATAAAAGTCAGAGAAATCTCCAGCCAACAGCCAGTAACTGAAGTTCTCAGTCCAAGAACTGTAAAGGAATCAAAATCAGCCAATGACCACAGAGACTGAGATTGGAAGATCATTCTTCTCCTGATCCTTCTGGAGAAACTCCAGCTCAAGTGGGCATCTGGACTATAGTCTGTTGGAAGACCATGAAGCAGAGTGCCAAGCTATACTGTACCCAGATTTCTGACTTGCAGAAATTGTGAGATAACAAATATATACTGTTTTAAGTGGAATTTTAGGATAAGTTATTATACAGTGATAGTTAAACAAGTACTTTAAAGTTTTACTCTTGTGATAATACCATTTATCATGTATATTTATTTTATCTACCTTACAAATCTGTAAACAACTAAAGTACATAACCTACCTAGGATCTATTTTTCTCTATGTCAATTTTTTTGTTCTACTAATATAATATATATCCTATATAATCCATAGTCTGATGGATCATGCCTAAATGGTTGTTCTGACATTGGCTTATTCTACCTTCTCCTGAAGAACGTAAACTACCCTTAGATATATCATACAGTTAAATTTCCAAAGCATTTTCTATTAGCGTGATGCTTCACAAGATGTCTATTATGGAGTCATGCCACGAAAAATGTTTATTACTGACACTGATTGCTTTCACAGTGAACAAGATATGGTGAGCTAGATGGCTAGAAACTTAACTTGGATTAATATACAATTTTGTTCAGTCTGTCTTAAATATTTTTGCTCAATAGTTATTAAGTTCACCTACTATTGTAGAAAATCTCCCATGCACATAGTTTTTTGATACATTTAATCTCCATTTTTATAAGACATTGCTTACAGAGATAAAATCACAAGCTTAGGTCTAAAAATTTTCTGGACAAACACAAGAAATGACTTGATAAAATTATTGCACATAAAATTTGAATTGCAGTGAAACATTTTGACATTCTTGATTTAAGGCATTCGATATTTTGATGGAAGTGGTGTGCAGTGGTAGCTATAGCATTTAGCACATTGTGGACATTCAGTATATATCTGCTGAATTGAAACACAGTGATTTCTTTTCTTTTGCTTTTTTAAATTAATTTTTTCTCATGAAAGAATAAGCCACATCACTGAGGTATTAACAAATTATCTTAATAGAATATAAGAAACATATCTATTTCAACAATGCCAATATATATATTTTAGTACACATATTGAGAAGGAAATATTTCACCAGTGAGCTAAAATACTAAAACAGTATTGTACTAAAATAATAACGTCCTAAAGAAAAACAGTATTACCCATATTATATTTATGAGCTTATAAATAATTAGAAAGCTTACTTTCTTGTTACTGATTATTGTTTTTTTTTTTTATTGCATTTTAGGTTTTGGGGTACCTGTGAAGAACATGCAAGATTTTTGCATAGGTACACACATGGCAGTGTGATTTGCTGCCTTCCTCCCCATCACCTGTATCTAGCATTTCTCCCCATGCTATCTCTCTCCAACTCCTCAACCCCCGCTGTCCCTCCCCTGTTACTGATTGTTGTAAATTTAAATGTATTTCTTATTTCTTTAGCCCGGAGGACCCTAGTATTTTCAGTGACACCATGAATCCCTTTTTCACTTCCGTAAGTTTGAGATCGGGGTTTTCTCCCAGTTCTTCTAATTTTGACACTCAAAGAGAATTCACTTCTAAATTACTTTGTCACTTACTAAATAAATAATATTAGGATTCAAATCTATGAAAATGGTGTGCTCCACTGGAACAAAATTTGGCTGAGGAATAACAGCGACTAGTCCCATATCAAGCCCTTGACCAACATGTTTTAGTATGCGTAACTTTTCACGTTTGTATTTCTCTTGAGTCCCTAATATTAAAGTCATTGTTTTCTTCAAGTGTTAGAGATTTAGCCCTTCTCATTTTTCTCCATGTATTATTTACCAGTGCTGTGGGGAAACATAATATTTTTTGAGACATTACCAGCTGGACTCTCTGTGGAAAATAATCTTTCTTCCTGGTTGAAAGATTCTTCTTTTTCATTTGAAGTTTGTGCAACGTTTGGTTATAGCTGTGAAGAACTTGGAAATGCTCATAGAGAACAATTAGCAAATCAATGTAATTTGTCAGGATAGAATATTTAACATTGATTCCTAATATTGTAAGATACTAAAATTTACTAACATACATATTTTACTAAATAAAACATAATTCAAAGCTGAAAAAGTTTACATTTCATTTCATCCACTATTACAGTCAAATTATTGTACAGTACTTTTTACCTATGAAACAGTGAGATAGACATGTGAAAAGTAACAGAAAAAAAGTATAGATGCATTCTACCAGATCCAATTTCCTAAAAACCATAGTAAATATTCTATTTAAGACTGGGAATGACTAAACTTTATTAGACTTGAACTGTATTCTGGGTAATTGTCCAGTAATAGCCTTTGCTAAATTATACAAAGCCTCTACTTAACAGGGAACACGGACTCCCCAACCTCTAATATTATCATCATTCACGATAATGAGCAACACAAACCATTCTATTACCAATCTAAAAGCAATAAATGTCAAAGTAAAGAAGCATGCAATATTCTAGCCTGAAAGAACAAAGGACAAAAGTAATGATAGTACCTCTTTATATTTGCAGTCTATTATATCATGCATAACAAATGACACCATAATTGTAGACAGCGTTATTTTAACAGGTTATAAGGAGAAGATAGTGGGGGAGGTGAGAGCGTTTTGATGATTGCTGTGAAAAATGCTTCGAGCTCTTACTTTAAAATAGCCAGCAAGAGGAGGATATCATTTTTAGAATGGATTGGATTTTAGTGCTTTGACTCATATAAGCTGAAAATTTCAGTGTTTGATTAACCATCTAATTTCCCGTGTTAGTGACTTCAAGGGAGTTGGAGCACAGGACCTAATACACTATATCCCTTTCCAACTAAGTAATCATCAGAAAGAAAAGGGAGTGGAAAAACAGTTTCTCAACCAGTGATTTCAAACAGTTCAATGGAAACCCATGTTGGAAAAGCAAAGTGTATCAAGCAAACAAAACCATGTTTCCCCAGTGAATATTGAACATTCAAATAAAACTGATGTCCCATCCTAAAGCGTTAGAGTTCACTGTGTTTGCATCTTTGTGAGTTACACAGGTTTCAGGGCTGCAGAGATATATTACTACCACTATGAAGTGGGAGATTTGGCTCAGGCATTGAGCCCTCCCTTGACTAATATATAAAACTAGTTTTAAAAACATACTTTTTGAGTAAAAGAAACAACTTTTTGTAGTCTGCATAAATCATACCAAATACAAGGAGAGCTATGTGGCTCTGACTTACATGAAGTTTTTTCATGCAAATTTTTCTCTTTAAACATATCCTTTAAAATTGATCCACAGACATACACCTTACTACATAGGATTGAAGTATGGATCTTTTGTAGACAAAGTATCTGGATATTTGATGGAGATATTCACTTTCTTTACAGGCTTTCAGGGTATTTTGTGGGAGTATGCTAGTAGAATTCTACTTTCATTTATAGATTCCTGGGATAATTTTTTTTTCAAAACACAAATAGCTATAATTTACAGAAGAGTAATTAAATTCAGCTGATAAGTAATTGATCATAACTGGAAATCTTACTAAGAGAATAAAAACATTTTTCTTCTAAGGATTTTATTTGCTCAAATTCAAAGAGTAGAGCAAATACAATAATAACAACCCCCTGCAGCTGAATTAGTATATGGGTTCATGTCTCACAACTTGGCAAATACTCTCTGTATCGAGTCAGCCAATCGCTGCCTATCTTGCTCTCAAGTGTTCTGGTTCATATGGGAGATTAATTTCACATTATACAGAAGCAGTCCTTTCTTTAGAAACTCATCAGTGAATAATGTGTCTTCATAGTATTAGTATACAAGTGAACAATATTTCTGAGGACTCTGATCATCCTTTTCTTAATATAGGTGATACACAAGTGTATCTCAATGATATTGTAGGTTAGTTCTAGGCAACAGCTATAAAATTTTCCAGTAAAGCAAGTCACATGAATTTTTTGGTTTCCCAGTGCATATATTATATTTATACTATATTGTAGTCTATTCAGTGCATAGTAGCATTATATCTAAAATAATAAACATCTTAATTTAAAATACTGTATTGCTAAAAAGTGCTATTAACCATACGAGCCTTCAGCAAATCATAATTTTTGCTAGTGGAGGAATTAACCTCGATGTTGATGGCCATTTATTAATCAGGGTGTTGGTGGCTGAAGGTTGAGATGGCTTTGTCGGCTTCTTAAGAACACAGTGAAGTTTGCTTTATCTATTGACTTTTCTTTTCATGAAAGATTTCTTTGTAGCATACGATGTTGTTTGACAGTGTTTTATGCACAGAAGTATTTCTTTCAAAATTGTAGTCAATCCTCTCAAACCCTGCCACTGCTTTATCATCTAAGTTTATGTAATATTCTAAATCCTTTGTAGTCATTCCAACAAGCATCCATATCAAGAAATTACCTTTTAATTTTGCTCACCCATGAGAAGCAACTTCTCACTGTTCAAATTTTATCATAAGATTGCCGTCATTCAGGCACATGTTTAGGTCCCACTTCCAATTCTAGTTGTCTTTCTGTTTTCTCCATGGAAGTTACTTCCACATCTATCATTACTTCCTCTAGTGAAGTTTAGAGCTCCTTATAATAGGAATCAGTTTTTTAGCAACTCTTGTAAATGTTGATATTTTGACTTTCTCTCATGAAGCATGAATGTTAATGTCATCTACAATAGTGAATCCTTTTCAGAAGGTTTTCAATTTACTTTGCCCAGGTCCATCAGAGAAATCACTATCTATGAAAGGTATAGCCTTACAAAATAAGACTTGAAAGTCTTATTATTTATTTTGTTTTAAAGTTAAATTAGTCTTTGACCTATGAGGTGCAGAATGGATATTGTGCTAGCAGGCATAAAACTAACATTAATCTCCTTGTATATCTCCATTGGAACCCTTGGGTGACTAGGTTCATTCTTGATAATCAGTCATGTTTTAAAAGAAATCATTTTTTTCTGAGCAACAATAGGTCTCAACATTGATCTTAAAATATTGAGTAAGCCATGCTATATACAGATGTGATGTCATTCAGACTTTGTTTTTCCATTTATAAAGCACAGGAAGAGCGGTTTTAATGTAATTTGTAAAAGCCCTCAGATTTTCAGAATAGTAGCTAAACTTTAGCTTCAACATAAAGTCACTAGCTCTATCAGCCCATAACAGGAAATTCAGCCTGTCCTTTGAAGATTGGAAGCAGGCATTGATGACAGTCCTAGATGTCTGTTTACATTATACAGTCTTGCCTATATTGAAAATCTCTTTGGTGTAGCCACTTTCATCAATTATCTCAGCTAGTTCTTCTGGATAACTTGCTACAGCTTCTACATTAACACTTGCTATTCCACCTAGCACTTGAAAGTTATAGAGTCAGCTTCTTTTCTTAAATTTCATGAGTCAATCTTTGTTAGTGTCCAACTTTTTATTGTAGTTTTCTTGCCTTTCTTGATATTCATAGAATAGAAGAGAATTAATATCTTGCTCTGGATTAGGCTTTGATTTAAGAGAATGTTGGGGCTGGTTTGATCTTCTATTCAGATAGAAGACAACTAAAACTTTCTCAATATATATTTTTTACTTTATTAATCATGTTTTTACAATGCGCTTTTTTTTTTTTTTTTTTTTTTTTTTTTTTTTTTTTTTTTTTTTTTTTTTTTTTTTTTTTTTTTTTTTTTTTTTTTTTTTTNTTTTTGCGGCGGAGTTTCGCTCTTGTTGCCCAGGCTGGAGTGCAATGGTGCGACCTTGGCTCACCGCAACCTCCGCCTCCTGGGTTCAGGCAATTCTCCTGCCTCAGCCTCTTGAGTAGCCTGGATTTCAGGCACGAACCACCATGCCCAGCTAATTTTTTGTATTTTTTAGTAGAGACGGGGTTTCACCATGTTGACCAGGATGGTCTCCATCTCTTGATCTCGTGATCCACCCGCCTCGGCCTCCCAAAGTACAATGCACTTTTTAAAATAGCACTTTTACTATCCTTCAAGAACATTCACAACTTGGCAAATTGTTTGACACAAGAGGCCTAGCTTTTGGCCTATCTTGGCTTTTACACGCCTTCTTCACTGACCTTAATCCTTTCTAGCTTTGGATTTAAAGAGGGAGATGTACGATTCTTCCTTTCACTTGAACATTTAGAGGCTACTCTAGGGTTATTAATCTGCCTAATTTTAATATTATTGTGTCTCAGGGAATAATAGGGTCTGAGGAAAGGAAAAGAGATAGAAAAAAAAAAAGAAAAAACAGTTGGTTCAGTCAGAGCACACATAACATTTACCAATTGAGTGTAAGCATGGTTTGGAACACTCCAAAACTGCTACAATTGTAAAAACAAAGATCACTGCTCACTGATCACCATAAAAGATGTAGTAATAATGAAAAAATTTCAATGGCCAAATTTTGGCACACAGACATGAAAAGAGTACATGCTGCTGAAAAAGTGTCATTGATAAACATATTCAATGTAAAGTTGCCATACGCCTACAACTTGTAACAAACACAATATGTGCAAAGTGGAATAAAGTGAACCCAGTAAAACTAGGTAAACTTATGTTTCAACAACTAATATATAGTATAATTTCCTTGTGACTAAAATATTTTGAAAGTATTTTTGCATGCATAATTATTTTCTGATTAGGTTTCTTCAAATTGCAGCTTCCTTGGGTTCCTTTTCTTTCCTACTCCTTTTAAAAGAGATGTTTCTTGTGAATTAATTGGAAGAAGTGTTTTAGGACTCTTCATCTCTAGGCAATTACAGCCTAAATTTGACCTGATGATGTTTCCCTTTGAAGTTATCACACACTTATTTATTCATCTGTGGGGTTTTCAGTAGGCCTGCTTTAATCTACAAGTCATTTGAGAAATGATCTGATAAACTGGTTCTTCCTTAAATACCGATGACTGAAATATTGGTTAATATTTTAAAACTTAATCTGTTAATTAACATTTTAGCAAATTTCTGGAAAAATTTTATGACTTTATCTTCATAGAAAACAATCTTTGTGGTAGAATTTCTGAGTACTAACTCAAAATCTGTGAGATATTATGGTTTGTACATAGGATTATTCCTTTTTTTAGCGTCCTAAAAATATCCACACAGATGGCCTACTTAGAGTATACATTTTTCTTCTACTGAATAAGTTTCCCTTGGTTCTGAGTCCCTTAATGGCAAGGAACTGTGTTATTTACATGTTTATATCTAGTACTTGGAATTTAATAAATATTCTGTATATTTATCTATACAAAAAACAAAACCAAAGAAAGTCTTATTCTAAATTAACAAGGACATTTAGCTGAGGCAAAGTGTTAAATTCAGAATCAAACAATGTGATTTGGTTATGTTTTTTTTTTTTAGAATTTAATTCAATTTTTAGGTAGGAAATCTGGATCAGAAATGTTTTTAAAAACTAAATACTACATCTGGGCTAAAACAAAAATACTTTACCCATTACTTCTTTATGATAAAACTGTTAATATAATCTTTCTGATAGCAAAGAGCAAAATTTAAAACATATATTCATGTAAAGTTTTCTGTGATTACTGTAGAATTTCAGAAAAAGTTATTAACAAAATTTAGTTATCTTTGTTAAATTAAAATTAATCATTAGGGAGCAGTTGTTATTTGGAAGGAGGGAATGTAAGATCACTAAACTAGACTTTAGTAACATAGTCAAATGGGAAAGGATAGATTTTACAATAAAATCATTCATTCGTAATGCCACTTTAAGTGATGTTTCTTGTTTTTTTGTTTTTTTTTTTTTGAGATGAAGTCTCACTCTGCTGCCCGGCTGGAGGACGGTAGCACGGTGTCAGTTCACTACAACCTCCACCTCCATGGTGCAAGACAATCTCCTGTCTCAGTCTCCCGAGTAGCTAGAATTACAGGTACACACCACTGTGCTTGGTTATTTTTTGTGTTTTGAGTAGAAATGGTGTTTCATTCAGATTTGGCCAGGCTGGTATCTAACTCCTGACCACTGGTGATCCACCATCCTCAGCCTCCCAAAGTGCTGCAATTACAGGCATGAGCCACTGGCCCAGCCTAAGTGATTTTTCAATTCACTTTTTAATGTATCCAAAGAAAATAGAGTAAATTACTGCTTTCTTTTCTACCTGAAGCTACCAATTAATATGGTGATTGCATTTTAATTTAGCACAAAGCTTCCCCAATCCAACATCAAAAATACATTAATGGTTAAGGCAATTTTAATCATATGCTCAACATTTTCTTAAAAACTGTGTATCTAGCACTTCTTATTGTCCTTTTCATTTGACTCTATATTTTGTTATAAAAATTGAAAACTGGTTAAATGTTATAGTAGGATTTATTCTAAAAATCTCATGACATTGTTGCAGCTTCTTCACTCCTGTTTTTCAGGCAAGTGGGAGGGAATGATAAAGCTCTTTTACTCCCACTGCCAGTGAGTTTCAGGTTCTTGCTCCACAACCAAGAAGAATAAGGCATATGGACACTAGAGAGTGGGTAAGACAGAGTCAGACTTATTAAGCAACAGTAAAGCTCTCAGCAAGGAGAAGGGACCCAAAAGAGGGTCACTGGCTACGAGGCTGAGTCTGAGGTTTTTATGGGCTTAGAATGAGGAAATGCATTCTGTTTGGTTTACTCGTAAGCTTGGGAAAACCACCATCTAGAAAGAGGTATGATAGCATACGGAACCAATCAGGTGCTGAAGTGACAGCTTGGCCTGTGACCAATAGGGCTAGAGTAACATTACACTTTCTGCAAACAAAGATTTGACCTACAGCCAATCAATGAAAGATAGGTATATATAAAATAGACGAAAGGTAAGGACTAATCCAGATGAAATGCATGGAACAAGAAAAAGGTGCACCAGGTGAAGGAAATATGTCCAAAAAAGGAGTGGAATTTGTTCATCTGGGTTCACAGAGTAGGCATGTTCATTCAAGGATGATGCAGGCATTTCGTTATCTGTGGCCTGCAGCTTGTTTTTCAGCCTATTCTTGGTTTGAAGAAGTTTTACTGAGGACTCACCCTAACTGCCTGCATGACTAGCTTCTTCCTTCCTTTACTCTCAATATATTCAAAAGTACATTTGCTTCAGGCCATTTTAAAAACAGATTTCTAAAACAAACCCAGTCTCTCATGTATTTCCTCAAAAACTACCATGCATGCTTTGGAAAGGAAATGATCAATTTGTTGGAAAAATATGAATACATTTGCTATTTCTAAACCGAAAACAAACAAAACAGCTGAATATTTAGTGTTACTGTGTAGCTGATTAATAGCAGCTAAAATGTATGCAACACATGCTTGGCAATAGACAGTTACTATATCCACAACCTGGAAGTGTTAGATCTATTTTTCCTAGATGTGAAAATTGAAACATAAAGATTGTATTAGTCAGCATTTTCTAGAGGGACAGAACTAATGGAACGTCTTACATATATGGAATATTATATATATATACTAATGGGATATTATATATATTATATATATGGAGTTTATTACACATATATATGGAACATTATATATACTAATGGAATTATATATATATATATATATATATATATATATATATAATATAAATGGAGTTTATTATTAACTCACAAGATCACAGGGTCCCACAATACTCTATCTGCAGGCTGAGAAGCAAGGAGAGGCAGTCTAAGTTTCAAAACAGAAAATCTTGGAGTCCAATGCTTGAGGGAAGAAAGTATGCAGCACAGGAGAAAGATGTAGGCTGGAAGGCTAGGCTAGTCTCCCTTTTCATATTATTCTGCCTGCTTACATTCCAGCCACACTGGCAGCTGATTAGATTGTTCCCACTCAGATTAAAGGTGGATCTGCCTTTCCCAGCCCACTGACTCAAGTGTTAATCTCCTTTGGCAACACCCACACAGACACACTGTGTGATCAAAACTTTGTATCCTTCAATCTTGTTGAAAATCAGTATCACCATCACAAAGATGTTTAAAAATTGCCCAAGGTCAAACACTTGAAATAAAATCCAATTTTGTTAAAAGCCAACATCTTCTAAGCATGATCCACTGGTGCCTCAAACCATACTATGCACAATTTTCTTTACATTCCTAAAAGATATGAGCCACCAAACATGGGGTGAGCACAGTAGTTGAGGGTCAAAAAACTGTACAGTAGGGATGTTCCTAATAAATTGCTTTAAATGGATGTAAACTTGGTTTTAGAATAGGGTATGAGAGGAAGAAGAAATTTGCTTTTTTCCATGTATATTAGAAGCTGGATATAGTCTGGTTTTTCTTGAAGCTAAAAGTCACAGAGCACATTCCAGGCCGTAAATGCAAGATAAAATGTTTTTCACAATTGTAAGTTTTTAAGAAGTTAAGAATTCATGCCTCCATAATAAATACAAACAATACATAGGTTTTTTTTTTTCTGGATAATAAACTTGGCACCAACTTAAAGTATATCATTTTCAAATTTTGTGTGCCAGGGAACTCCGTACAAAAATTAAATGGCATGTATCAAAACTAATACATACAACAATTTAAAGTGCAGTTTTGTTTAAATGGTGGGAGGAGGAGTATGAAGAGGAGAGTGTCTTTATGGAATTACTTGGTGCTTTGCCTGAAGACTTTAGGAGCCCTTGGGCCATATTTTAAAATTCCAGATCTGTAATATCTGAAAGGTTTGTAAGTTTCTTTCTGATTTTCTGTAATAACAAGAAATAAAAATGCTAAGACAGCCAAGCAAAACTTACGTATTCCACTTAAATCAATGAAGGTCAAGTCTTGCAGATTATGTTCAATAATTAGCAAGTAGACTGGGGTTAATGGTTTCAAACATGTGAAACCTGAATAAATTCTCAAGACTGGGAGAGGAAGAGGCTAGGGAAGGAAAGTTTTAAGAGATAGGAGCACATCTTTGGGGTTAAGATGGATTCTGCAAGAAGATAAGAATAAAATAAGTAGTAGACCACTTACTAATCTTTCTTTAATGCCTCTAACTTTTTTTCCCTTACTGTATCTATTTGGTAGGTTTACTTGCAGTTACCATGTAATTTTTTTCTTTCCTCTTTGAAGAATTTAGCTAAATTGATACATTTGACATCGTTAGAGGAGAAAGGTAGATAATTGTATTAAATTCCTGTAGCTGCTATAATAAATAACCACAAATTTGGCAGTTTAAGAAAATACAATCTTATTTTCATACTGTTCTGGATGCCAGAAGTCAGAAATCTGTCTCACTGGGCCAAAGTCAGGCACTGCTGATTTTTTTTGGAGGTTGCGGGGAAGAATCTTGTGTCTGGATGTTACCTGCATTCCCTGGCACATAATGTCTTCCTCATATGATTCCAAACCCTTACTTTCCTTACCACATCTCCTACTTTTTGTTTTACAGTCAAATTTTTCTCTGCTTTCCTCTTTTCAGAACACTGTGCTTGCATGTAGGCCCTCTTCAATAATTTAATAATGTGTTCATCTCAAGATATTTCATCACAAGTTCCTTAAACAAACCACATCTGCAAAGTCTCTTTTGCAATTTAAGGTAATATTCACAAGTTCTGATAATTAGAGTGTGGATGTATTTGGGATCCATTATGCACCTATTACAATGATTTTACCAAAGATATTTAAGTGATTGTGTGAGCATTCTAATTAAACCAATTTTCATGTGAAGATAACAAAAAAGGTCATGATAATTAGAAAATTAGAATAAAATAATATCAACAATTCTACACTTTAGTTAGATATTGCAAGTAATATTTTTAAATTAAATTATTCAGAATATTTTAGTTTCAAATTTTGTCATCTGTCTGAAAGAGATGTTATTACCTTATATGACATAAGAAACAAAACTGTAAACCATGTAGATTGTGCTCTACTTCCCGTCTTCTCCATATTCCTTTATAGTGTGTTTGTTGAATTAGTATCTTTCACATAAGCAATATTTTTCTTTTGTTTTTCTTCTATCCATAATTACTATCCAAAGAAGTTGCCTTGTATACTGATACTATAATTCACTATAAGAAAAAGCAATAAAAATGTGTGTATATGTATCATCAAATATTAATATTTGCTTTTTTGCTGAGAATGTGGCTAATTC
The DNA here is from genome assembly GCF_001604975.1 of Cebus imitator. Classification (NCBI taxonomy): domain Eukaryota; kingdom Metazoa; phylum Chordata; class Mammalia; order Primates; family Cebidae; genus Cebus; species Cebus imitator. The sequence continues at coordinate 648,994 of NW_016107503.1, forward strand.
ACATTATAATAGATTCTATCATGTTAAAATATTAACATTAACATGTTAACACTGAGAGAGAAAATTAGAAGGGGAAATATACATAAGAGATGTTTGTAGCTACAAATATTCAGAAAGAAAACTAAACAGAAAGTCCTAGCCAGAGCAATCGGACAAGAGAAAGAAATAAAGGGCATCCAAAAAGGAAGAGAGAAAGCCAAGCTGTCTCTGTTTATGGATGACATGATTCTATATCTAGAAAACCCCATAGTCTTGGCTCAAAACCTCCTTCAGTTGATAAGCAAATTCAGCAATGTTTTACAATACAAAATCAACCCACAAAAATCTCTAGCTTTCCTATACACTAACAAAAGCCACACTGAGAGCCAAATCAGCAAAGCAATCCCATTCACAATTGCCAGAAAAGAAAAAAAAAAGAAAAACCTGGGAATAAAGGTAACCAGGGAGGTAAAAGATCTTTATGATGAGAATTGCAAAACACTTGCAAATCAGAGATGACAAAAACAAATGGAAAAACATCCCATGCTCAGGAATAGAAAGAGTCAAGATCATTAAAATGGCCATACTACCCAAAGCAATTCACAGATTCAATGCTATCAAATTACCTATGATATTCTTCACAGAACTAGGAAAAAAAAAACACTATTCTAAAATGTATATAGAACCAAAAAAAAAAGAGCCCAAATAGCAAAGGCAAACCTCAACAAAATAAAAAAGCTGGAGGCATCACATTATCCAATTTCAAACTGTATAGCCACAGGGCTACAGTAAGCAAAACAGCATGGATTGGTAGAAAAACAGGCATACAGATCTATGGAACAGAATAGAGAGCATAGAAACAGGGCTACACATCTATGACCATCTGATCTTTGACAAAGCTGACAAAAAACAAGTAATGGGGAAAATACTTCCTATTCAAATAATGCTGGGATAACTGGCAAGCCATGTGCTAAAGATTTAAGTTGTACCCCTTCCTTATACCATATACAAAAATCAACTCAATATGAATTAAAGTTTTAAATGTAAAACCCAAAACTATAAAATCCCTGGAAGTCAACCTAGGAAATAACTTCCTGGACAAAGGAACACGCAAAAATTTCATCACAAACACACCAAAAGCAATCCCTACACAAGCAAAAGTTGATAAATAAAATCTAAACTGAAGAGCTTCTGCACAGCATAAGAAAACTATCAACAGAGTAACCAGAAAACCTATAAAATGGGGGAATAATTTTGCAAACTGTGCATCTGATGAAACCCTAATATCTAGTATCTATAAGGAACTTAAATTTACAAGAGAAAAACAAGCAACCCTATTAAAAAGTGGGCAAAACACATGAACAGCCACTTTTCAAAACAAGACACCCATGTGGCCAACAAACACATGAAAGAAAGCTCAATATCATTGATTTTAGAGAAATGCAAATCAAAACCACAATGAGATACCATCTTACACAAGTGAGAATGGCTACTACTAAAAAGTCAAATAATAAAAGATGCTGGTGAGGTTGCAGAGAAAAGGGAACACTTATACGCTGTCGGTGGGAGCATAAATCAGTTCAATCATTGTGGAAACCAGCATGGTGATTCCTAAAAGAGCTAAAAGCAGAGCTACCATTTGACCCAACAATCCTATTCCTGGGTATATACTCAGACAAATATAAATCATTCTACCATAAAAATACATGCATGCATTAGGTCCACTGCAGCAGTATTCACAATAGCAAAGACACAGAATCAACCTAAATGCCCATCAATGACAGATTGGGTAAAGAAAATGTGGTACATTTATACAATGGAATACTATGAAGCCATAAAACAGAAAAAGATCACGTCTTTCACTGGAAGATGAATACAGCTAGAGGCCATTATCATTTGCAAACTAACACGTGAAAAGAAAACCAAATGCCACATGTTCCTACTTACAAATGGGAGCTGAATGGTGAGAATTCATCAACCCAAAGAAAGGAACAACAGACAATAGGGTCTACTGAGGATGGAGGGTCAAAGGAGGTAGGGGAGCTGAAAAATTAACTATTGGGTACTAGGCTTAATACCTGGATGATGAAATAATCTGTTCCACAAACCTCCGTGACACAAGTTTATATACATAGCAAACCTTCACATGTACCCCTGAACGTAAAATAAAAGTTAAACAAAACAAAACAAACAAACAAAAGACCAATACATCCCAGAATAACTTGAATGATAACACATTTTTCTCACTTCAGTAACTAGAGGTCTAAGATTAGGGACCACTACAGAACATTCCACTTTTTAGCAAGGGTCTCTTCTCCTGATTATCTCTTTAGGGCAAGGCTGGAACCAAGATGACTGCAGGGCTTGTAAGTCTTACAACTTGCATAACAATACCAGAAGTAGAAAAGGGGGATGTTTCCAGAAGCTTTCTCAGAAGAAAAAGGAATAAATTTTTCCAGCTACAACTACCCCAAAATTTTTCTCATCTGTCAGAATTGTGTCACATGCCCAGTCCTGAACAATCAACAAGAGGATTGTGTGATCCTAAGACACAGGCTAACTGCAGGAGCTGAAAGTTGAAGGAGCCATGCTTGTTGCATTGGCTGTAGTGGGCAGTGGTAGATATCTACAGAAAATTGGCATTTAATATTAATGAGGAGGATGGAAGAGGGAAATAAATGTTACTTGGTTAGCCAAAAATATTCACAATGGGAACTCCACAAATTGGGGTTATTCCAATGAAGATACTTGTTAGAAAGCTTAATTAAAAAGACAAAAGAAAGCAAGAAGGAAAGGTAAAACTTTAATACTCCAGTAGAATCTAATTAACACTGCATTGTGTAAAAATCTAATATATATCAGTGGCTACAGAGAAGTACCTCTGTAACCACATCTTAAGTGAATTTTTTAAATCTATCGATAATGACATAAACAAAAAGAGAGAAAAAGATAGAGGTAGATAGAGAGAAAGATTCTACGGTAATTACATGATAAAAAGGCATTTATGGTAAATAGCAAGGGAATATACCACATCTTTAAAAAGTTATTTCAAAATTCAAGTTAAGTCTGTATTGTTTACATAGCACTGTTTAACCAAAGTTTAGGGTCATTTGAATAGCAGGCACTAAATAGCTCAAAGTAATAATGTGTGGGTTTTAATTCTTGACTATTTTCAGTGAGAGACATTCCCTAATGTAGGAGATCAGTCAGGGTGGTGGCAAAGATTACAGGAAAAACGCAAACATCCTTGGAAGGTCAGAAGGTCTTGCAAAAGCTTCGGTAAGGGTTATGGCTGAAGGCAGCCTAATCCTCTTACCTTGAGCTACTAGCAAAGAGCAGATAAAAAGGGAATGTAGAGGAGTTTATACAGGTAAGTTTGCTTACCTATTTCTCCAGAAACTGACCTTTGATAATCCATGCACAGAACTGCTCTCTACTTGGGGGTTAGCAATGTTAATTACCCACAATTAGTGCTTGCCCTAGACATTTGTCATTCAATCTGTTCTAAAATAAATACAAGCATCTCTAGCATATGGGAGCTGCACAGCCTGACTCCCGCTTCCAGATCTGTAAGCTGTGGGGTCCCCTAGCCACACTCTCACAGACAGAACACCTGTGTCTGCAAACTCCTTTCATCTGTCACTCAGAGTCTGTGGGTCAGACTTGGCACCCCAAATCAATAGAAAAGTGAATATTTATATCTTATGTTATTAAAGCAAGAATTATGATTAAATCCACTGTTAGTCCATTTTGCATTGCTATCAAGGAATACTTGAGCGTATTAGTTCATTTGTACGCTGCTATTAAGAAATAGCTGTGACTGGATAATTTATAAAGAAAGAGCAAGCACTTCACATGGCCAAAGCATGAGCAAGACAGGGGGGCGGGGCAGGCTGCCACATACTGTCAAACAATCAGCTCTCATGAGAACTTGCTCGCTACCATGAGAACAGCACCAATGGGATGGTGCTAAACCATTTCTAAGAAACTGCTCCTATGATCCAATCACTTCTCACCAGGCCCCACCTCCAGCATGGGGGGTTACATTTCAACATGAGATTTGGATGAGGACACAGACACAAACCATATCAATGAGACTAAGTAACTTACAAAGAAAAGAGGTTTATTGGATTCATGGTTCTGCATGCTGTGCAAGCATGGTACCAGCACTTGCTTTCCTTCTATTGGAGACCTTAGGAAACTTACATGCATGGTAGAAGGGGAAGTGGGAGGAGGCATGCCACATGGTGAGAGAGGGAGAAAGAGATGCTAGGTTCTTTTAAACAGCAAGCTCTGATATAAACCAACAGAGAGAACTCATACATTACCACAGAGAGGGCGCCATGCCATTGATGAAGGATCTGTCTCCACAACTCAAACGCCTCCCACTAGGCCACATCTCAAACATTGGGGATCACATTTCAACATGTGATTTAGAGCAGATAAATACCAACTATCCACCCACCATTCAGTTTGTTCCTATGTAACATATAACTAAACACATTTATTTAAAAAGTGAAATCTGTTTTTTGGCGAGAAGTCTACAGATTGACCAGTTTTTGCATAACTTTTCATTTTTAAATAATTATTTTGGTTTTGTGTACACACTGCTCAGTTATGATATTTAATGGTCATAACTCTCTGTATATTATTGATTTGGCATCATCAAATATTATGACATTATATAAACAATTGAAATGACTATGGTGATTTATTTTCATAAAAAAAGGTTAAGCTTACAATGTCATAAATTACTATAGTTCATTGAGGAGTAAATGTAGACTAAAACATTCTGATTTCTTGTATTTTTTATGTTAATATGTAAAGCTATCATTTATAATTGAAAAAAGGAGGAAAGAAAAATAATTTTCATGTTTTTCAAATATATCATTTTTCTTGTAATCTTGCACGGCAAGACCTAAATTAGTGAACCTCTGCCTTAAGCAAAATAAAACCTAAATAATGACCTAGTAGAAAAATCAGAGAATGATAAACCTTAAACCTTCCAGACTCATCAAAACCCTCAGCTCAGCAACATATTTTCTGCTGACTTAAAAGCTTCTAAAAACAAGACAGCTCCCGAATTTTGTTACCTATGTCACTGATGTATGAGAATGATCATTTTATTATAAACATTACATGATTTATGAATTGAGATTGTATCAAATTTAGTTTAAGTGTAACATAGTCATTTCTACTGATGATTTCAAATAGCTTTTTAAACCTAGAATACTCACGTATGCATGCTTCAAGATATAATAATCTTTCTTTGTCTTTAAATTCTCTTTTTGTTTGTTTTTATCTTCCATGTGTTTGTCCTAGAAAGGACAGAGGTACTTGTAAACTTTTAAAAATTTTTGACAGGAATAATAAAATCACAATTCAAAATATTTTTTGGTCATGAATACATATTATTGATATATTTGAAAATTAGGCCACCTGTCTTGTGGTAGACACACCCTAACGTTGCTTGCCAATGATGATTTCTTTTTCTGTAACCGCCTAGTGAGAGGAGCAGATCCTGTGACTTGCTTCCAACTAATACAATATGGCAAAAATGATGAGATGCCACACTCTACTTTACATTATTTGTCAAAGGGGATGAGATATGTCTCATTATTATGTTTTATATAAAACTTTTTTTTAGGAGAGTGAGGAGAAAGATTATCTTGCTGGACTTGAAGGAACAAACAACCATGTGCTACTGGATTCAGTCTGCTAGTATTTGTTGATGATATTTTGGTCTTTTTATTAGAAATATTGACCTATAGTTTCCTATTTTTATTGTTTCTTTGCCAGGTTTTGGTGCCGAGGTGATGCTCACTTCATGGAATGAGTTAATGAGGAGTCCATCCTCCTCAAGTTTTTGAAATACTATTAGAATTGACACCATCTCCTCTATGTACATCTGATAGTACTCAGCTGTTAATCTGTCTGGTCGAGGGTTTATTTCAGTTTGTAAGTTTTTATGACTGATTCAATTTCAGAATTCAATACTGGTCTGTTCAGAGTTTCAATGTCTTCCTGATTCAGTCTTGGGAAGTTGTGTGTTTCCAGAATTTATCATTTCTTCTAGATTTTCCAGTTTGTATGTACAGAAATGTTCATAATCTCTGAGAATCTTTGTTTATCTGTGGGATCAGTTGTAACATCACCCTTGTCATCTCTGATTGTGCTTATTATCGTTGTGTTTTTCTTTGTTAACCTAGCTACAAATCTATCTGATTTTTAGTTATTTTTTTCTTCTGATAGCTTCAGGATTATTATGTTCTTATTTTTTTTAGTTCCTCTGGGTGTGATATTAGATTGTAAATTTAAGATCTTTCTAACCTCTGGATATAGGCATTTAGGGCGATAAACTTTCCTATTAATGCTGCTTTTGCTGCACCCTAGAGATTTTGGTATGTTGTGATTCTGTTTTTATTTAGTCCAATTTTTAAAAATTCTGCTTTATTTTTTAAATTAGAAGTAATTTAGAAGCAAGTTGTCTAATTTCCATGTAATTGGTTTTGAGAGATTTTCTTTGTATTGATTTCTATTTTTATTCCATAGTGGTCTGAGGGTATGGTTGGCATGACTGGAATTTGTTTTTAATTTATTGAGACTTGCTATATGGCCAAGCATGTGGTCAATCCTTGAGCATGCATATGAGAAGAATGTATATTCTGTGATTGATGAGTGGGGTAGCCTTTGGATGTTCATTGGGTTCAATTGGTTAAATGTCCAATTTAAGTCCAAAATTTTTTGGTTCATTTTCTGCTTCAATTATCTGTCTAACACTGTCAGTGGACTGTTGAAATACCCCATAATTATTGTGGGGCTAAGTCTTATCATATAAGTCTTATCATATCTAGAAATATTTGTTTTCTGAATCTGGGTGCTCCAATGTTGGGTGCATATATATTTAGGATAGTTACATCTTCTTGTTTAATTGACTCCTTTATTATTATGTAAAGCTCTTCTTTAATCTTTTTGACTGTTGTTTGAGTCTATTTTATCTGATATAAGAACAGTAATCCTGCTCTTTTTTGTTTGTTTGTTTTGGATTTTCGTGTTAGGTATTTCTCCACTCTTTTACTTTGAGCCTATTGGTGTCATTACACGTGAGACAGGTCTCTTAAAGTCAGCGGACTGATGACCTTTCTCCTTTTTAACTTGCCACTCTGTGCCTTTTAAGTGAGACATTTAGACTGCCTACATTTTTACATTCAAGGTTTGTATAAACTAGGTATACAAGTGGGGTTTTGATCCTATTGTGGAGTTGTTAGCTGACTGTTTTGCAGTTTCTATTGTATAGTTGCTCTATAAGGTCTATAGACTATATGTTTAAGTATGTTTTTGTTGTAATAGGTACTGTTCTTTCGTTTTCATGTTTAGAACTTCCTTAAAGGGCTTTTGTACGGTTGACCCAGTGATAATAAATGCCCTTAGCAATTATTTGTCTGGAAAATATTTTAATTCTCCTTTCTTATGAAGCTAAGATTGGCGGAATATATAATTCTAGGTTGGAAATTATTTTCCTTAAGAATGCTAAAAACAGGACCCTTCCGTTTTATGGCTTTCAAGGTTTCCACTGAGAAGTCTGCTGTTAGCCTGATGGGTTCCCTTGGTAGATGGCCTGACTTTTTTCTTTCTATCTACCACTGAGATATTGTATCTAGTGTTAAACAGTCTGGTGACTATATGCCTTGGTGATTTTCATAAAAGAAAATATCTCATAGGTGTTCTCTGGATTGCTTGTACCTATAACAAGACTAGAAAAATTTTCTTAAATTATTATCTCAAATATGTATTCCAGATAGTTTACTTTTTCTCCTCTTTTAAGAATGCCAGTAATTTGTAGACTTGGTCTCTTTACATGTTCAACATTTCTAGAAGACCTTGCGAATTTTTTTAAATTCTTTTTTTTATAAAGTTTCGTCTGGCTGGGTTACTTCAAAAGGCTTTTCTTCAAGCTTTGGAATTCTTTTGTCTGCTTTGTTTGTTCTATTATTGAGGCTTTCAATTATATTTTGGAACTCCTTAAGTAATTTTTTTTTTAATCCCAGAAGCTCTAATTGATTTCTTTCTTAAATGTTTTTCTCTTCCTTCACTTCCTGCATTGCCTTAGAAGTTTCTATGTGTTATTTTATACCTTGTCCTGGATCCATTGAGTTTCCTTGCAACCTATGCTTTGATGAGCTAGTGTAATTCTTTGGTGATTTCAAAACATTCAGATTTTTTATGATGTCAAAATATTTGTGGTGATTCCTTCCTATCTGGAGATGCTGGAACTTCTAAATTTTTTGATTATTTTCATGCAGATAAAATTTTATTTCTTTTCTTTCCCAGTTATTACTATTATTATTAATTTTCTTCCTCTTCATCCCCCTTCCTAGGGTGTGTGCTATTAGAGAATGTTGGCTAGAGTCTTTTGGGTTTGCTTCTGTCAGTAGGCTTTTTATTGTTCTGTGCAATTTAACCTACAGGTCAGTAGATGGCAATGATAGTTAAAATCAGCTGCTGCCAATGTGGATAGGTACATTCTTGTTTACTGGGAGGTCTCAGTTGCCACAGTCAATGGGGCTGATCCAATGGATTGCACAGTCTGAGCTCTCTGCTCAATGCTGTGGTGAAGGGTGGTAGGGGGCAAGATGAGTGGCACTGGACCAGGCAATTCTGCCTACAAGTTACCCAATGGCAGTCATAAAAAGCAGCACTGAGGGGTGTCTGGTTGGTGGACACCAAGCCTTCATAGGTGTGCCTAGGCTTGGATTTGGGGAACCTCCTCAGGCCCAATTTCTCTGCATGGTGCAGGGAGGCCACTAAAACTCCCAATCCAGGAGAGTAGGTGCTACAAATCCCTGGAGATTTGGCTGGGTGTGAAGTGTAGGGGGCCCCAATGCACCACAATCTGCACAGGAAGGGTGGGCCAGCTCAGGCTGCTGATTCTTGTTAGGAAGCGCTCCAACTGCCTGGATATCTGCCTGGGCATGGAGTGGAGATGACTCCAGTATACCATTATCTATGCACAGGAAAGGTAGGATGGCTCAGGCTACTGAACCAGAAAAGAATGTGTTCTGACTGCCTGAAGATCAGCCTGAGTGGGAAGTGGAGCGGGTGCCCCTGCACAGTGATCTATGCACAGGGAGGATGCGGTGACTCAGGCTGCTGACTCATGTGAGTGGGAGCTCTGAATGCCTAAAGATCTGTCTGAAAGTAGACTGGAGGGGCGAGGGCGCTACTGCACCAAGATCTCAGTGGAGCAGATTGGGATTCCCAGCAATGTCACACACAGACCAGTTCCAGGTCACCACGCTGACTCTGGCTGCAGGTCTTCCCAGGAAAAACTATGGTTGCAGTAGCTCTCCTCACACTCCAGATCTGTAACAGAGGAAGGTGCAGTTCGTGTCTACAGTGTCCACACTTTTCACACTTGACACTCAATTGTGGCTGGGGAGGTCCTCACCTCACTCCAGAGTGACTGCAGCAATCTCTGGACTAAAATGACCAAAGAGCCACACTTCCAGATCACCAGAGAATAACGGACTTTGCATGATCCTGGATTAAAAATGGCAGCCTGCTCTTCAACCCAAGTCTGGAAAAATGCCTGCAGTTTTTTCCAGTATCATTCCCTCTCAGTTTCTCCAAGCCCACTTCCCAGGTTAGCACTAAGGCTTGGGAGAAACAAAGCGCTTTCCCTTGGTTTTGGTTGCATGAATCTCCACTGAAAATGTAAATAACAGAGGCAGACTCTGCCCCTCTCTCATTTTGAGGCTTCACTTATATTTATCAGCCAAATGCCTTCAGGAGCTGGTTATCCACCTTTTTCTTCTTGGGATTTTGGGCAAAACATATTTTTAAGCCATTGTTTTCTATAATGGGCATGTTTTCCACACCCTCTTATATTGGCTTTACTTGGATAATGAGAAGTTTATTTGACAGAACATTAAATTTATAGCTTTCTAAAAATTTGATCTTGCAAAATTTTTCTCCCATTCTATAGGTTGCTTGGTCGTTCTGATGATAGTTTCTTTTGCTGTGCAGAAGCTCTCTTTAGTTTAATTAGATCCCACCTGTCAATTTTGGCTTTTTTTGCCATTGCTTTTGGTATTTTAGTCATGAAGCCTTTGCCCATGTCCATGTCTTGAATGGTATTGCCTGGGTTTTCTTGTAGGATTTTTATGGTTTTAGTTCATATGTTTAAGTCTTTAATCCATCTTGAGTTAATTTTGTATAAAGTGTAAGGAAGGGGTCTGGTTTTAGTTTTCGGTACATGGCTAACCTATTTTCCCAACACCATTTATTAAATAAGGAATCCTTTCCCCATTGCTTGTTTTTGTCAGATTTGTCAAAGATCAGATGGTTGTAGATGTGTGACATTATTTCTGAGGCCCCTGTTCTGCTCAATTGGTCTATATATCTGTTTTGGTATCAGTACCATGCTGTTTTGATTACTGCAGCCTTGTAGTATAGTTTGAAATCAGGTAGTGTGATAGCTCCAGCTTTGTTCTTTTGCTTAGGATTGTCTTGGCTATATGGGCTCTTTTTTAGTTTCACGTGAAATTTAAAGTATTTTTTTTATAATCATTCTGACAAAGGGCTAATATCCAGTATCTACAAAAAACTTAAACAAATTTACATGAAAAAAATAAGCAATTCCATCAAAAAGTGGGCCAAGGATATGAACAGACACTTCTCAGAAAAAAAGACATTTATGTGGCCAAGAAATGTGAAAAAAGCTCTCCATCACTGGACATTAGAGAAATGCAAATCAAAACCACAATGAGCTACCATCTCATGTCAGTTAGAATGGCGATCATTAAGTCAGGAAACAACAGATGCTGGAGAGGATGTGGAGAAATAGGAATACTTTTATACGGTTGGTGGGAGTGTAAATTAGTTCAACCATTGTGGGAGACAGTGTGGCAATTCTTCAAGGATCTAGAACCAGAAAGACCATTTGCCCCAGCAATCCCATTACTGGGTATGTACCCAAAGGATCATAAATTATTCTTCTATACAGACACATGCACATGTATGTTTACTCCAGCACTTTTCACAGTAGCAAAAATTTGGAACCAACTCAAATGCCCATCGATGATTGACTGGATAAAGAAAATGTAGCACATATATACCATGGAATACTATACAGCCATAAAAAGGATGAGTTCATGTCCTTTTCAGGGACATGGATGAAGCTGGAAAGCATCATTCTCAGTAAACTAACACAAGAACAGAAAACCAAACACCACGTTTTCACTGGTAAGTGGAAACTGAACAATGAGAACGCATTGTCATAGGGAGGGAAACATCAGACACCAGGACCTGTTGGGGCATGGGGGGCTAGGGAAGGGTTAACATTAGAAGAAATACCTAATGTCGATGATGATTGATGGGTACAGCAAACCATCATGGCACAAGTATGACTGTGTAATAAACCTGCGCATTCTGCACATGTACCCCAGAAATTAAGGTATCATAATAATAAAAAAAAAATCAATATTGACTTCTATTTTCTACATCGTTTCCCTGACAATTCATTCATTTTTTAAGTAACCATATGGTGATTGTTTCAATAATTTCACTTTCATTCCAGATTTTCTAAACTCAGAATCCATGAATAACTGCTTGTTTTCAGAGGTCCATAGGATGACAGTAGTTCCCCTTCTGATGTTATCATTTTCCTCCAAATCTGAACCAATTTCTGTACTTCCAAATCTCAGTGAATGGTAAAATGTTAATATAATTGTTGGTTCCTTTCTCAATGAGTACATATAATCTCCTACTAGGTACTGTTTTACCCTATTTCTATACGTCTGTTATATATCTACTTTCAGGCAGCTTTTACGTCACCATTATATTTCTCCTGAATTAGAAAAGCTTCCAAAATTTTTTATTGCTTACATAAATCCATTCACTATGCCACTGCCAGTATAATTATTCTGAAAATAAAGTATGTTCATTTGTCTCTTCTACTTAACAGGTCAGTGGTTTTTCTTTATTTTTTATTTTTTAACTTTTAAATTCAAGGCTTTAAGTGCAGGTTTGTTACATAGCTAAATTTGTGTCATGAGTGTTTGTTGTACAGACTCTTTTATCACTCAGGTGTTAAACTTAGCAACCATTAGTTATTACTTCTGATCTTCTCCCTCCTTCCACCCTCCACCCTCTGATAGTATTCAGTGTATGTTGTTCCTCCTGCGTTTCCATGTGTTTTCATTTTTTAACTCCTACTTATAAGTGAGAACATGTGGTATTTGGGTTTCTATTCCAGTGTTAATTTGCTAAGGATATTGGCCTCCAGCTCCATCCATGTCCTTGTAAAAGACATGTCCTTTTTATAGCTACGTAGTAATCTATGATGTATCTGTATCACAATCTCATTATCCAGTGTATTACTGATGGAAATTCAGGTTAATTCCATGTCCTAGCTATTGTGCCTAGTGCTGCAATGAACATATGTGTGCATGTGTCTTTTTAACAGAATGATTTGTATTCCTTTGAGTATATACCCAGTAATGTATTTGGTGGCTTGAATGGGAATTCTGTCTTTAGGTCTTTGAGGAATGGCCAGTCTGTTTTTCACAATGGTTGAGCTAATTTACAGTCCCACCGACAGTGTATAGGTGTTTCTTTTTCTCCACAACCTTGCCAGCATCTGCTCCTTTTTGACTTTTTAGTAATAGCCATTCCGACTGGTGTGAGATGGTATCGCATTATGGTTTTGATTTGCATTTCTCCAAAGATAACTGATATTGAGCTTTGTTCCATATGATTGTTGGCCATAGGTATGTCTTCTTTCAAAAAATGTCCTTTCAAGTCCTTGGCCAACTTTTTAGTGAGATTCTTTTTTTTTTTTTTTTTTTTTTTTTTGTGTGTCTGTGTGTGTATGTATGTGTGAGAATTTGTTTATGTTCTTAATAGATGCTGGATATTAGACCTTTTCTGTATGCATAGTTTCAAAAATATTCTCCTATTCTGTAGGCTGTTTGTTTACTCTGTTGGTAGTTTATTTTGCTATGTATTCTTAAGTTTAGTTGGATCCTTTCTGTACATTTTTGGTTTTGTTGCAATCGCTTTTGGCCTCTTCTTCATGAAATCTTTGTCACTGCCTTTGTCCTGAATGGTATTGCCTAGGTTGTCTTCCAAGGTTTTTATTGTTTTGAGCTTTACATTTAAGTATTTCATTCATCCTGAGTTGATTTTTATACATGGTATAAGAAAGGGGTTTAGTTTCAATCTTCAGCACCATTTATTCAATAAGGAATTCTTCCCCCATTGCTTGTTTTTATCACGTTTGTTCAAGATCAGATAGTTGTTTGTGTGCAGTCTTATTTCTGGGTTCTCTTTTTTATTACATTGGTTTATGTATTTGTTTCTGTAGCAGTACCATGTTGTTTTGGTTACTGTAGCCCTGAAGTATAGATTCAAGTTGAGTAGCATGGTGCCCCCAGCTTTGTTCTTTTTGCTTAGGTTTGCCTTGACTATTGGAGCTCTTTTTTATTTGCATAAAATTTTTAAATAGATTTTTCTAGTTCTGTGAAGAATGTTAATGATATTAATGGGAATAGCATTGAGTCTATAAATTGTTTTGGGCAATATGGCTATTTTCATGATATTGATTCTTTCTATTCATGAGCATGGAATATCTTTTAATGTGTTCATGTCATCTCTGATTTCTTTCAGCAGTGGTTTGTAGTTCTCCTTGCAGAGATTTTTCACCTTTCTATTAGGTTGTATTCTAGGTATTTTATTCTTTTCATGGCAGTTGTGAGTGAGAGTTAATTCCTAACTTGGCTCTTAAATTGTTGTTGGTGTGTAGGAAAGCTAGTGATTTTTGCACATTCATTTTTGTATCCTGAGACTTTGCTGAAGTTGTTTATCATCTTAAGAATCTTTTGGGCTGAGACTATGGGGTTTTCTAGATATAGAATCATGTCATTTGTGAACAGGGATAGTTTGATGCTCTCTCTTCCTCTTTGGACGCCCTTTATTTATTTCTCTTGTAGACTACCCTGGCCTGGACTTCCAATAAATACTATGTTGAATAGGAGTGGTGAAGGAGAGCATCCTTGTCTCATGCCAGTTTTCAAGGGGAGTGCTTCCAGCTTTTTCCCATTCAGTATGATGTTGGCTGTGGGATTGTCATATATGGCTCTTGTTATTTTGAGATATGTTCTTTCAATATCTAAGTTATTGAGTGTTTTTTAAATATGAATGGATGTTGAATAGGATTTTAAAGACATCTGTGAGAAGGCCCCGTTAGCAGCATCCTCTCTCAAAAACTGACTGACATTGTTTGTTTCTTCTAACCAACTCTTCTGCACATTCCAACCAATAACACTATTGCCTGTATTCTTAATTCCTCTGTCCTAGTCTCTTTGAATATGTTGTTTTCTTGGTATGTCCCTAAATTCTTGCAACTCTGCCTATTCCATTAGCCCACATAAATAAGTAGACATTTTGGAGCATAATAGAAATTGACTAAATAACTAAATTGGGACTAAGAAATAAAAATAGATATTTAATTTTTAAAAGTATTTTATCTCATGAAATTTTGTGAAAAAAGGGTTTTGAAAATTTGAACTAGTTATTATTAACATCAAATTATCGATGATATTCCCAAAATTTTAAATCTTATTTAAATACAATCTGATGTTCTTCATTAAAAGTTTCTCTGAGTCATATATGAGAACATGGTTGTCATACTTGAATAAGGTATATAAAACTTTATAAAAATTATTGTTTACAAAATCTAAAAGTTTGTCTTCTATGCTTTTTTCCAAATATACTTCTTCTAAGCAGTTCATAACTTGCTTACATAATGAAAGTTGCTTTTCCAGGAGGTGATCGATATAATGTATGCAAGTTTTCATGAGTGATGATAGAGTCTTTGTTGACTATTTATATGTGTCATTAAGGAGAAAAATGAATGATTTTTGTTTCCTGAGTAAATATGTAATACATTTTTAAAGTAAAGCTAAAATAGATCTTCTATAATAAAAATATATTAGACATTATAATAGAATTTTTCTACACTAATTAATTTTAAAGAAAAAAGTATTTAGATTAAGGAAGACTATAAATATATAAATGTCACCATTTGAAAGAGTCAAAATAGTTGGTTAGATTCTACTGCTTGTAACTCAAAGAAAAAGGAATTTAAAAAAACTAGTGAAATAATTATACTTTTCACCTCTTTATATTCAGCAGAGAAAAATATTGCTTAACTGCTTGTAAACTATCTAGAACTTGGGAAACTTTTAAAAATTATATATGTAATAAAAGTGTTTTGAATATAAGTTCAAAAAGTATATTTAGAAAGTAAGTTTTCTTGTATCAAAGTAAGTGTTTGGAAAGTATAAAATCCCAGCTAAATAACAATATGGTATGATGCAAAGTTTTTTGTTTGTTATATATACATAGTTTATTGCACTTTAGGTTCTCGGGTACATGGGCAGAACATGCAGGATTGTTGCATAGGTACATACATGGCAATGTGGTTTGCTGCCTTCATTCCCCCATCACCTATATCTGGCATTTCTCCCCATGTTATCCCTCCCCAACCAACCTACCCCCTGCTGTCCCTTCCCTATTCTCCCACAACAGACCCCAGTGTGTGATGCTCCCCTCCCTGTGTCCATGTGTTCTCATTGTTCAACACCCAGCTATGAGTGAGAACATGCGGTGTTTGATTTTCTGTTCTTGTGTCAGTTTGCTAAGAATGGTGGTTTCCAGATTCATCCATGTCCCTACAAAGGACACAAACTCATCATTTTTTATGGCTGCATAGTATTCCATAGTATTGCCACATTTTCCTTCTCTAGTCTATCATCAATGGGCATTTGGGTTGGTTCCAGGTCTTTGTTATTGTAAACAGTGCCACAATGAACATACGTGTGCATGTGTCTTTATAACAGAATGATTTATGATCCTTTGGGTATATACCCAGTAATGGGATTGCGGGACACCCAGTAATGGGATTGCAGGGGCAAATGGAATTTCTATTTCTAGGTCCTTGAGGAATCGCCACACTGTCTTCCACAATGGTTGAACTAATATACACTCCCACCAACAATGTAAAAGTGTTCCTATTTCTCCACATCCTCTCCAGCATCTGTTGTCTCCAGAGTTTTTAATGATCGCCATTCTAACTGGCATGAGATGGTAACTCCACGTGGTTTTGATTTGCATTTCTCTAATGACTAGTAACAGCACATTTTTTCATATTTTTTTTTGGCCTCGTATATGTCTTCTTTCAAAAAGTGTCTGTTCCTGTCCTTTGCCCACTTTTGAATGGGTTTGTTTGTTGTTTTTTTCTTGCAAATCTGTTTGTAGTTTGTAGATTCTGGATATTAGCCATTTGTCAGATGGGTAGATTACAAATATTTTTTCCCATTCTGTTGGTTGCCAGTTCACTCTAATGATTGTTTCTTTTGCTGTACAGAAGCTCTGGAGTTTAATTGGATCCCATTTGTCTATTTTGGCTTTTATTGCCAAAGTTTATGGTGTTTTAGTTATGAAGGCCTTGCCTATGCCCATGTCCTGAATGGTTTTGCCTAGGCTTTCATCTAGGGTTTTTATGGTGTTAGGTCTTAATGTTTAAGTCTTTATTTAATCCATCTGGAGTTAATTTTAGTGTAAGGTGTCAGGAAGGGGTCTAGTTTCTGCTTTCTGCACACTGCTAGCCAGTTTTCCCCACACCATTTATTAAATAGGGAATCCTTTCCCCATTACTTGTTTTTGTAAGGTTTGCCAAAGATCAGATGGTTGTAGATGTGTGGTGTTGCCTCCAAGGCCTCTGTTCTGTTTCATTGGTCTATATCTCTGTTTTGGAAACAGTACCATGCTGTTTTGACTACTATAGCCTTGCAGTGTAGTTTGAAGTCAGGTAGCGTGATGCCTCCAGCTTTGTTCTCTTTACTTAGGTTTGTCGTGGCTATGCAAGCTCTCTTTTGGTTTCATATGAAGTTTAAGATGGTTTTTTCCAGTTCTGTGAAGAGGGTCATAGGTAGCTTGATGGGAATAGTGCTGAATGTATAAATTACTTTGGATATTATGGCAATTTTCACAATATTCATTCTTCCTAACCATGAGCATGGAATGTTTTTCCATTTGTTTGTTTCCTCTCTTATTTCCTTGAGCAGCGGTTTATAGTTACTCTTGAAGAGGTCCTTTATATCCTTTGTTAAATGCATTCCTAGGATTTTTATTCACTTTGTAGCAACTGTAAATGGGTGTTCGCTCTTGATTTGGCTCTCTTTTAGTCTGTTATTGGTGTATAGGAATGCTTGTGATTTTTCCACATTGATTTTGTATCCTGAGACTTTGCTGAAGTTGCTTATCAGTTTCAGGAGATTTTGGGCTGAGACAATGGAGTCTTCTAAATACACAATCATGTCATCTGCAAATAGAGACAATTTGACTTCCCCCTTTCCTAATTGGATACCCTTTATTTCTTTTTCTTGCCTGATTGCTCTGGCTAGAACTTGCACTACTATATTGAATAAGAGTGGTAAGACAGGGCATCCTTGTCTAGTGCCATATTTCAAAGGGAAAGCCTCCAGTTTTTGCCCGCTCAGTATGATACTGGCTGTGGATTTATTATAAATAGCTTTTATTATTTTGAGATACATTCCATTGATACCTAGTTTGAGAATTTTTAGCATAAAGGGCTGTTGAATTTTGTTGAAGGCCTTCTCTGCATCTATTGAGATAATCATGTGGTTTTTGGCTTTGGTTCTGTTTATGTGGTGGATTACGTTTATAGACTTGCCAAAGTTGAACCAGCCTTGCATCCCCAGGATGAAGCCTACTTGATCGTGATGGGTAAGATTTTGAAGTGCTGTTGCAATCAGTCTGCCAGCATTTTATTGAAGATTTTTGCATCTATGTTCATCATGGATTTTGGCCTGAAGTTTTCTTTTTTTGTTGAGACTCTGCCAGGTTTTGGTATCAGGATGATGTTGGTCCCATAAAATGATTTGGGAAGGATTCCCTCTTTTTGGATTGTTTGGAATAATTTCAGAAGGAGAGATAACAGCTCCTCTTTGTATGTCTGGTAGAATTTGGCCGTGAACCCATCTGGACATGGGCTTTTTTGCTTGGTAGGCTATTAATTGCTGCCTCAACTTCAGCGCTTGTTATTAGTCTATTTTGGGGTTTCAACTTCTTCCTGGTTTAGGCTTGGGAGTGTGCAAGTGTCCAGGGATGTATCCATTTCTTCCAGACTTACTGGTTTATGTGCATAGAGTTGTTTGTAGTAATCTCTGATGGTAGTTTGGATTTCTGTGGAATAGGTGGTGATATCCCCTTTATCATTTTTCATTGCATATATTTGATTCTTCTCTCTTTTCTCTTTTATTAATCTGGCTAGTGGTCTATTTTGTTGATCTTTTCAAAAAACGAGCTCCTGGATTTATTGATTTTTTGACGTGTTTTTCGTGCCTCTATCTCCTTCAGCTCTGCACTAATCTTAGTTATTTCTTGTCTTGGGCTAGCTTTTGAGTTTTCTTGATCTTGCTCCTCTAGCTCTTTCAATTTTGATGATAGGGTATAGATTTTGGATCTTTCCTTGCTTCTCATGTGGGCATTTATTACTATAAGTTTCCCTCTAGGCACTGCTTTAAATGTGACCCACGGATTTTGGTATGTTGTGTCTTCATTCTTGTTTGTATCAAAGAACATCTTTATTTCTGCCTTCATTTCATTGTTTATCCAGTCAACATTCAAGAGCCAGTTGTTCAGTTTCCATGTGGTTCTGAGTGAGTTTCTTAATCCTGAGTTCCAATATGATTACACTGTGGTCTGAGAGACTGTTAGTTACGATTTCTGTTCTTTTGCATTTGCTGAGGAGTGATTTACTTCCAATTACATGGTCAATTTTCCAGTAGGTATGATGTGGTGCTGAGAAGAATGTATATTCTGTGGTTTTGGGGTGGAGAGTTCTATAGATGTCTATTAGGTTTGCTTGGTCCAGGTCTTAGTTCAAGTCCTGGATATCCTTGTTAATTTTCTGTCTCATTGATCTGTCTAATATTGACAGTAGAGTGTTAAAGTCTCCCACTATTATTGTGTGGGATTCGGAGTCTCTTTGTAGGTCATTAAGAACTTGCTTTATATATCTGGGTGCTCCTGTATTGGGTGTGTATATATTTAGGATCGTTAGCTCTTCTTGTTGTATTGATCCTTTTACCATTATGTAATGCCCTCCTTTGCCTCTTTTGATCTTTGTTGGTTTAAAGTCTATTTTATCAGAGACTAGGATTGCAAGTATTGCTTTATTTTTTGCTCTCCATTTGCTTGGTAAATCTTCCTCCATCCCTTTATTTTGAGCCTATGTGTGTCCTTGCACATGAGATGGGTTTCCTGGATACAGCACACTGATGGCTTTTGACTTTTTATCCAATTTGCTAGTCTGTGTCTTTTGATTGGAGCATCTAACCCATTTCCACTTAAGGTTTATATGGTTATGTGTGAATTTGATCCTGCCATTTCGATGCTAGCCCATTGTTTTACCAGTTAGTTGGTGCAGTTTCTTCATTGTGTTGATGATCTTTACCACTTGGTATGTTTTTGGAGGATGCAACTTTTAAATAAGCAGCCATTTAGAACAATGTGAAGTCAGCAGAATCTTTTGGATAAGCATTATCTTCCCTCACCCAACTTCTATTTTATTTTTCAGAAACCAAGGTAATTTTTAAAATTTTATTTGAATTAATTGTGTAATTCTTGAAATCCATCTATTTTAGCATTTCTATTGATTGCTATTAATAAACTATTGCATGTAGTTTCAATTGATACCAAAAGTGTATAGACTGCCCTTCCCAAATCCTGTTGTTACTTGGAAAATTGTGTTTATCAGTTGGAAGTCAGTTCAGGCTACATAGGTCACAAGTTAATGCTAATTGATTCTGCTTTTTTTTTTTTTAATCTAAATTGTGCAATTTTGTCATATGCTGGATAAATGTACAAGATGACATCTAAAACACTCATTTACAAATATACAAACATAATCCCACAAACTATAATATAAATCAGTTTCTTATCCAGTGAAAGGCTAGGCTTAAATGCCAAATAAGCTTTTTTTGTTTGTTTACAGATACTTTTATATTAAGTTGAATGAGAATCAGAAAGCTTATATGATGATAATATAAACTTCAACATTCTTCCTTTCTTATCAAAAAGCCCTCTAAAAAAGATATATCAACTCATGCTTTATTGTAAATAAAAAAAAAATTCTATAAAAAAGTTTCACTTCTGGTGAACTTTCTTCCCTAAAATAAACCCATTTTGGTTTTTATTTTTCTATGGTTTCATAGCTTATTTTTGATAGATCAAATGTTCATAGCACTTATATTACCTATAAATATATTACTTGAAGTACAAGTAAAATAAATTTTATGTAGTTAGTTGTTTGTTCAGATTTTATGACTTTGATTTCTCTTCAAAGAGAGATAGAGCTGTCTTTGGAGCTAGGGCTTTTCAGAGCTGGAGCAAGTTAAACTGCCAAAGACCAGGAAGTTTATAGAACTCCTGTCTATTATGCTGACAGGTCTCCTCTAGCGCGACTAGCATTTCTCTTCAGGGCAGCCTAAAATTTACAGTCCTGTTGTGAGGTAGAATATGAAGGTGTTCCCATATGCCTTTTCTTTATATCTCAGTCATATATAACTTTTTCATTATTTCTTTGCTGAGCCATCCCAAATATTGACAGCATTAGTAACACAAGAAAGGATTTAGCAGCCAAAGTAGTTAAATGGCTCAAAAATTTTAATTGATTAAAGTGAATTATTTTAAAAGAAAATTTTAACCTTTTACAAATAAGCCACAATTAAGCTCTTCACTGGTGCTTATAAATGTTAATTCAGGGAACAAAACCCAAAACATATCTTCAACTATAAGGACCTTCTCGCTATCATTAATTAGATGAATCAATATGAAACTTCTCTTTTCCATGAAACATCCAACGTTTCCAGGAAACATTCCCCATCATATTATGGACATATAATAGTATTTTTAAAGAACTTATTGTATCTCTTTTTAAAAATAACCTGTTTTATTTTATAGTGATCTTGAAAAGTCTAAGTAAAAAGTATTAGTCTTTACAAAATAAGTAGTCAAATTAAGGTATTTTGTTTTTTTTCTGTTGCTGTACCTCCTGGGCAAATGTTTAGCTTCTTATCAGATAGAAATATAGATTATTTACACCTGTTACTCATACACACAGCACACCCACACGAGCACACATAGCATGTGACTCATTGAGGCAATGGGCCACACCGGGGAACAATTTATACTGAAATATTAAAGTCATGTCATGTAGTTCATCCTGTTACAAATGTGTAGCATAAATAAGTGGTTTTACATTTTTTAATCCTAACCCTATAATCTATAAATGAATAAGGCTAATGTGTTCTACCCTACTTATCCCTTCTTAGCTATCATAAGGATATTCAACAATGGTAAAAGAGTATACACATAGGGAAAGTGAGTACATTACAAGATGAGGAACAAGCAGCTAAGATCATTTAAAAATAATTTGGATGACTCAAATCAAATACTGTTTTCAGAGTAAAACAGCTATGTGTAGTAAGAATCTGCTACTCTGTCTTCATGTATTATTAAGTACTGATTTTTTCCTGAGTCAGTGCCACCTGACAACAATGTCCTTGACTTTCCTTCCTCTTGACTAAATCTTTAGGCAAGAATCTTCCCAACTCTAGGCCTCTGACCTCACCTTTTCTTAGAGCATTTACTTTAGAAAACATGTATTTATAAATTCTGTCTATGCTGCTTTGAAACAATAGACCTTTAAAAGACAATTTCTGCCAGTCTTACAACCCAGGAACATCTTTCTAAGAATTTGGGAGCCATCTCTTTGGTATGGAATCATCAAAGAAGGCAGGGCCCTATATCTCATTTTCTGTGGACATAAAGGAGCCTAACTTTACTGGTGCCTTGCTACCTATAACAGTATCCAGTATCATGAAGATGAAAGAATCTTGAGTAAACTAGCGGACGCAGAGAGCCTATGATATTCTCATTCCAATTCCTAAACTAGCTTTTTGTTTCAGTCTGAGATCTGACCTCGAGTCTCTCTTACAAAAGCCTTGGACAACTAAAATTCATATTCATTACTCATTCTAATGAATGTACAAACCTAGAGTAGTGATTTTAGTACCTAGCAATTTTGGACTACAGTGAATATATACATTTATAACCCTAGTTAGAAGTTTTGGGTTTTTTCCTCATTACATTAATATTAAATTCATTATTTATACTATAAAATGATTGTCTTTAGAAAAAAATTATGTCAATTTCTTTTGCCATTCCTAGATTTAAATGTAGGTTTCTGGTTCATTCATAGGTATGAATTATAAGTGAACTCATTAGTTAATATCTTTGTCATGTGTAATTTTTTTGTAATCGGTATTGCCTTAGATTTTTTTTCAGCCTTTTATTAAAGGTAATATGCTTACATTCTACTTTCATCTTAAATCTGAAAAGGTCCTAATGATTATCCAGTCATGGATCTTGTTTCACAGATAAAGAAAACTGAATCCTGTAAGAGTTAGAATACATATTCAGGGTTGTATATAGTAACTCGTATGCCGAGCTTGGCCTATAGCTAAGGTTTTTTCAGTTCCTAGGCCAATAGAAATAATTCAGTAATATCAAATGTTCATTGATTAATGTAGTAACGTGGCTGGTACTTAATATTAGTGCGCAAAGTCACCAGGAAATTTGTTCAAAGATATCTGTATATTTAATCTGTTCTCTTTAAATCTATGTTGTCATACCTACTGCTATTGCTAAGAGGATTGGTCATGTCAAAAAATTGTTAACTAGAACTCATTTCTAAAACTATTGATTGATCAAACTAAATTCTTAGGCCACCTGCAATTTTTGTTTTAATGTCCAGGTCATGATAAAATGTATGCTGTGTTTAAAGCCTTTTAAGGGGTCTTCAGCCTTATTCACTCAAGGACCTTCTATGTATGAATAGTTGATCTAAGAAAACAGTTCACATTGCAGCCTTAAGTTGTATTGCCCAAAATAGATTATCAAGTGTCACTTAGAATGTGCTCCTATGGGCCTTCAAATCTCACCCCATCCACTGTTATCTACTTTAAGAAAGTGAAGAGGTAATACTGAATGAAATGTTCATCCCACTCTAAGACTGGGCAAGCATTAGGATGAATGGAAATGAGAGTTTGCTTTTAAATTAAACATACTCAGTGGCATGTCATTTAGTTTTCTGGAACTGAGTCATTCTCATGCTGTAATATCATACTACAAGAAAATGATATATAATGTGAAATTATGATTGTTGAATATTAATAGTCATTCATTATGTCTTCTATAAAGATTGTATTTGTTAAAGTTTATTATTCAAATGACAGTGGTATTGAGTATTGGTTGGAGAAAAGAGGCAAATGAAAATATTCTGAACTTTTATTTTTGTGAGACGACACTTTGAGTAGTCATATGTAATATTTTAAAATACCCAGTATGCATAGAAATAGCAAACTAAGTATTTTCAATATAATAATACATCACTGAATTTATAATATAACATCACGGATAAAGTAACTTTTATAATAAGCTCCAGCATTTTAATAGAATCAAGCAACATTTAAAATAAAACAATAGTTGAGACCATGCCTATGATTTTAGTATGACAAGCATTCCCTTTTATGTGTCCTAGCATGTCTTTTTCACACCTAATATTACTTTTCTACTTCCCCAGTGACGAAGCCAAGTGAAAGACTAATACACAGATACATCTGTGACACGGGATCCTTGGGGTGTCGCTTCACCACGTGGAAAGCTTGTGGTGCACGGCGCCTTCTGCCGAGTATTGCCTGCGCCCGTTGGGCTCTTTCCAAGCTGTGCTCGGCTCACGCTTCCACACCTGACAAGGGCAGGTTAGGTGCGGAGTGGTGAGAGGTTTGTGAGCAAGTGAGTGCAGGGTCTGGCTGGTGTGCAGAGCCAAGCATGCTGCCTGCTACAGTGGGGCGGGCAGCTCCAGGC
The DNA here is from genome assembly GCF_001604975.1 of Cebus imitator. Classification (NCBI taxonomy): domain Eukaryota; kingdom Metazoa; phylum Chordata; class Mammalia; order Primates; family Cebidae; genus Cebus; species Cebus imitator. The sequence continues at coordinate 672,991 of NW_016107503.1, forward strand.
ACTGGCATAGATGCTGGCTCCATGTGAGGCTGTGGCTGGACCAGATGCATTGCACGTGGCTTCTGCTGCAAGCACCCATGTGGAGGAGAAAGCAATGGTGCCCAGAAGCTTGGAGATGCCAGGAACTGCAGTCTCTAAAAGGGCATCACAACCCTAGCTTGGGGTCCCCCTAGGCCTGGGCTCCTCAAAGGCTGCAGGACTTCTCTCCTTCTCTCGCCTGCAATGGAGCAAGTGGTGGTGGTGGCTGGGGGGATATTTCAGCCCTGTTTGTGTTACTGCTTTTTCAGTCCTGCCATTTGGTGGGCCCGAGTTCTTGTCCTGTGTCCAGGAAGAATTAGGTATGTGGACAATGGGAGGGTGAGCAAGGCAGAGAGAAGCTTCATTGAGTGACAGAACAGCTCTAGGAGATCTGCAGCGGGCATCTCCTTTCTGCAGACAGGTCGTCGGACGAGCGTCCAGCTCTTACTGGAGAGGAGACCCGCAGGGGGTAGCTCCTTTCTGAAGGCAGGTTGTCCCAAAGAGCGTCCAGCTTTCAGCAGGGAGGAGACCCACAGTGGTAGCTCCTTTCCACAGGCAGGTCGTCTGGAAGTCTGAGTCTGACTGAGTGAGGATACCGGGGGTGTTAATGGACTCAGAAGGGAGAAAGTATGTGCTGATTGGTCTATGGGTGGCCATGGGTGGGCCACCCATAGACCAATCAGCACATACTTCTTCAGTCTCATTCCAGACTGCCGAATCCACTGGGAACTGACAGTCCAGCCCCCATGTTTCAGGGTATTCTTGGCTTGAAGGTGGGGCTTCACTGGGGACACCCCTCTTTTCTCCCAGGAGCCTGTCTCCTGCCAATCATGTCATCCAAGCTATTCCTGACAAAAGGAACCTGCAGGGCTGCCATGAACCACCCTCAGCACCCCTTCAGCCTCGCTCCCATGCTTGCCAGTGCCCAAAGTCTGGAAGATGCCAAGGTGGCAGGAGGCTGGTATGTCAGTGCTGCCGTAAGCGCTGCACACTGTGACATCACTCTGACTCAGCCTCAACTTTGCCCTGAAATCCGAGTGAGTGCTGGAAGAGAGGCCAGGCAGCAGGAGCAGGCACTTCTGAGCCTGGCAGGGTAGGGGGCTTCCTGAGCCCCCAAGAGTGCAAGGATGTTCGGGTTCACAGCACTAGCTGGGCAGCTACAACTGCAACCGGGAGGGCAGGGCTCCCACCTCATCAACTCAGCAAAGGGCAGGCTCCCCACTGTTCCCAGCTCTGCTGGCTCTAGGGAGTACTCAGCTCTGGCCACACCTCCCACAGAGTCCTTGCAGCAGCTGCTCCAGATGGGCCACTGCTGCTTCATTTATACTCATCAAATAATTTAGGCAGGATATTTTCAGCAGTAAGATTTTGGTAACTAACTTCTTAAGTCACTACTGTTAGGATAAAACATGAAGAATCTGAATCTGGATGTAAAAGGATTTTCAAAGAGTTAGAGAAATAACAAAATCTGCAAAAATTTTGAAAAGAGTCAAAAATTAATCATCAGAGTCAAACGTAAAGAGGATGCTTTTCTAATTATTCTTACTACTCAATGCGTTCCCCCTAAGTTCATCTTACATTTCATCTATAAATCCTTTTACATTCAATTTGTGTTATGAATTTTCCTCTTAACACAAACTTTCTGCTAATTGGATATATTAGGGTTGACAAGAGATACTCAGAAGCAGTCACTTTTCCTTAATTTTTTTTTTAATAGCAATTTTGTATGCTATTCTCTTTACTAACACGGCAAGTTTATTTTACCTGGAGGCAGATTTAATGATAAAAAAGAAAGAATAAATTGACTCCAAATCAGTATTAGCATCTTCTTTTATTCCCATGAGAATATTTTATAGGTCATCTCTTACTTCTGAAATAAACTTAAAATCTTTGTATCCATGGTAACTTTAGGCTTTCAGTAAAGATGAGAATTGACCTCTGTTTTTAACACATAGTCCATTTTTCAATTCTCCTGGGGCACAGATCTGTAGCTTCACCCAGCTCTGAAGCTGCATAAGTAGGTTAGGGGGGGATTTTGATTTTTTTTTTTTGTCACTTAAAGGTATTGTGAAAATAAGTGAAATCTCTCTGAGAGTTTCAAAGTACTATTAAAATATACAAGTTTCTTTAATTCCATGCCTCTCTCAGGGTGTATCTTTGTTGGAATGAGAACTAAAAAAGCTTTGTTAAATCCCAAGAAAAATGTTGCTTTAAAAATGATTGCAACATCAGGCAACTGAACACATTAAATAGAAGTTTTAGAGACCATCAGAGCAAAACTGCACTGGACAAACTTTAACAGGCAAGGAAGATCTTTTTCAAGACTTCTGTATAGGTAAGGTAGGCCATAGCTGAGTCTGAACCCAACTCTGTTGAAATAAAGGACTGGAGAAGTTTTAAGTGCTGGGCTGAGTTAGCTGAAGAATACTGCTGGCGGACATCAGAGAGGAAGCTGATCCTTGCCACGTGTGGAACACCTTCAGCTATTCCTGAGTTTGGAAATGTTTTTCTCTGTGATTCGGTTATCTGTGTTTTCTCGTTGAAGTTAGGCTTCTGCCTTCCAATAGCAACTGAGAGATACCAGCGCTATGTTCCTCCTGATCACATTTAGAGGAGGTGACCTCTAGGGGCTTGAGAAAGACATTGATTGATTGATTGTGAAACTGGCAAGGATTTTTTTTAAAAAATTTACATCTCAAAAGAATAGAGAAAATTACAAATTATCTAAAATAAATGCTTTAAGAAAAGAAAGATATGGGCCTGGTGAAGGAAGAAGCTTGTCTAAAGGTTAGTCAAGCTGAGAGAGACATCAAGGCCTTCTGCGTCAGTGCATTTAAGTTCCATAAGGCAAGAAGGCCCATTGGCGTATTTGACATCTGCACATTCCTTTAGAGATAAAATCAGGAAAGGTAATTTGTCTCTTCATAATCTATAACTTTTTACAACTATTGTCAACAAAATCTTAAACTGGCTTAGTTCACTCGTAAGAGTTCTTTGTTGAAATTAAATTCTATGGCTTTATTTAGGTCACATGTTAGCTTTGCACATTAGAACAGAGACCAGAGGCACTTGCTACTCAAAATGCAGCTGCTCAGTTTTAAAAGCTCATAGGATAGTTTATTTCAACTAAAGGTAGGATAGCTAGGAGCTATTAAATCAAGCAAAAATGATTGGCTTTTTTGTTATTCTACTGTATACATGTTTAAGTATAAAAAGCCACCTTACATTTATTTTTAAACAAAATGAACATTAAGCAACTAGATATCTTTAAAAGTTGTAAAAATAGTTCACCAGCAAAGGACTGGTAAACATTTCTCCTTAGTGAAAATGAGAGTCAGCATTTTCCTTCAAAAATCTTGTACATGTTCAAGCAAGGTTATCTTTTTTTTAAAAAAGGAAATTTCCTTCTACTTATTGTGTAATTGATAAGTCTATTGCTCCACTGGTTAAATTATGGTCCTCATGTGGACATAGTTTTAGAGATGGTTTGGACATGGTGAAGGAATCAAATTATTTCTCACCAAAATATACTTATTTGACCTATTTCAAGATGGTTATTCAGAAAAGCTGGAAATGTTAGAATATCTAAAAAGCTGTCTTTTGTGGAGAAGATTTGCATTTATAGAGAAAATGTGACTTGATGCTGCTCAGCTTTCTCTGAGGGCCTTATTCCAGTCCAGAAAAGATAAATTGAGAAATTGACACATTTAAGGTCTCAAAGAAACACTTACCAACTATTCTCTCTGTGGGCTATACCTTTGCACCCCAGGCCTCCTCTGCTCTTCTTCCCATAACCTGTCTTGACACTATAACCTATAACCTAATTTACTACAGTAATGTGTTTTCGTCCATTCTCCAAGTGCTCATTCCTTCTGTTACCTGAGGATATTATAAAACCATCAACCCCTGGAGGCATTTCTTTTAAATGTTTGTTAGGACTGCCATACACATTAATAAATTTGCATGCCCCTTCTCCTGTTAATCTTTCTTTCATCAGTTTATTTTCAGCAAACCTTCAGAGGGCAAAGGGAGTGTTTTCTCGTGGCCCATAAAATAGGATAGAAGATATACCTAATTGTTGCATTGATTTGAAATATCTTATAGCCAAATGGAATGAAATAGTTCTATTCTTTCTTTATATTCTTTTAGTACAAAGAAGTAAATTTTCTAGGTTTATGTTCAGAGGATACAAAGAAGCAAGATTTTATTTCAAAGAAATAAAAGCAAAATATAGATTTAAAATAGCAGTCCTGTAACTGGGAGAGCCAGCTTGTGAGCTTACCTTAAAAAAAGAAGCAAATATTCACTGTTTTATTTCTTCTTACACATACATAAACTACCTGTTTTCTTCGGCATTCTAAAGGCTAATCTTGAAACAATGCAGGCACGAAGTGAAAATAGTGGTTACAATTTTCTCTCTTCTGAGAAGAAATTGATGTGCAGTCAATTCATAACCTGATCCTGCCAGAATCACACCAGCTAAACCTCCTGATGGTCCATTACTCAAGACAGGCTTTGCACAATAACAAGCAGCTCTGCACCCTGCACCAGTCCGGCACATGTATTTTCTAGATAATTCACAAAATGTTTCCCTGGCCCACCAATACATGCATAAATGAATTAATATCCAACCTTATGCTGTCACTATGCCGATGGTTACGTTCCTGGTTTGGGTCAGGACCCTCCTGGTGGAGAAAATTATCAGTAATCCTTGCTAAGATCATAGCAATAGGTATACTTCTTTGCTATGGATTGTACTCTTGCTTTATAATATGCACAAGTTGCAAGATTGATTTTCTCAAAGACTCTTAGATCCTCATCCAATGATTCAACACACTGCTTCTATGAGTCCAATAAATCATGAATATTTCCAACTCCAGGTAAGTAAATTGCACACTTTAGCTCCCTAAGCAGGCCTTCTGACAGCAGTAAGCAGTCTGAAGGGAGGCTATGCCCCCATATCCCATAGAAATGGATGGGCATTGACAGACGGGAGTCTGGAATTGGTGCAGTCAGTCAGCTGGTTTGCTTTTTAGAAAAAGTAACTCATCTCTTGCTACGTTTCTTGTTTCGCATATATCTAACTACCTGTTTGCTTAGAAATTTTAAAAGTCAATCTTTAAACAATCCAAGCACAAAGGAGAGAGGGTGATTACAATTTTCTCTTGTTTGGGAAGAAATCAGTGCATGGTTAATCCACAACCAGACCCCACCTGAATGATGCCATGTAGATCTCCAGATGGTTCATCACTCAAGATAACAACCGGATAATGACAAGCAGACCTGCACCCTGCACAATACTTCTGCAGGCAGCTTCTGTGCCACCTTCTCCCTTAAATTCCTGTGGCCAGCCCGAAACTGTGAGTTTTCTTTTTTTAGACTTGAATCCTCTAGCCGCTGACACTTGAATAAACCTGCTTTTCCCACCGACCCTCATTTCTCATGTCTGGCTTTTGAGTAGCTAGTAGCCAAACCTGAGTTCAGCTACAACCCTAGCATTTTAAAAAAAATCTTGGGTAAAGTAAATTTTTGAAAACCAGGAAGCTAAAAAGCATTGAATTCAATAGGGTTAAATGGCAGCAAATTCAAGTGAAACGATAAAAGAGCAAGGTAAATACCAAATTCTCAGGAGATTTGGTTATTTCCCCCATGTTTGCCTAAAATTAGACATCTGAATCAACAAAAACACGAGAACATTTCAAACAAAGCATCTCAGAAAATATGATGAACTTTCTTTAAAAATTCCAGATTTGGGAGATAATATGGATATATAAATTATGGTCTAATTTATAAAAGTTGTTCTTCAATTTTTTTTAATTTAGCCAACTGGGAATATTTTAATCTCACAGTACTATAAAATAGAATTCTTATTATTATTGAAACAAACTTATTTGGCAGAGTATTGTTAAACTGAATTTATTTTCTTTACTACTTGGTAAGAAAAAAATTTTACTTAGTAGCTCTCTATCTCCCTAGATCTGAAAATAGAAATCATTCTTTTGAATCATGTTTAAAATTTCCAAAGCATTTTTCTTCAAGTAGTCCAAATAACCAGAGTCAAGAAATACAATCATTAAGTAAAATATTTAGCAATAAGACTATTTTAATCAATCTAGCTAGAAAAGATCAAAGGATCATTTACTTAATAAAGAGCACTGGGCAGACTTTCAGAATATCCAAAAATGATCAAGCAAAAAGGGTAAAGATTTAGACATAAGAAAATGCATCTTGGACAGGTACAGTGGCTCACGCCTATAATTCTAGCACTTTACGAGGCCAAAGTGGGTGGATTACTGGAGCCGAGGAGTTCAAGACCAGTGTGCACAACATGGTGAAGCCCTGTCTCTATAAAACATGCAAAAATTAGCTGGGTATGGTGGCACACACCTGTAGCCCAGCTACTGAGGAGGCTGAGAAGGGAAGATCTTTTGAGCCTGGGAGGTCCAGGGTGCCGTGAGCTGTGATCACACCACTACACTCCACCTGGATGACAGAGTGAGAACCCATCTGAATGAAAAAAAAAAAAAAAAAAAAAAAAAAAAAGAAAGAGCATCTTACTAAACTTATGAACAAATGAATGGGACACAAAAAAAAAACTTTTTTTCTATAATTATCTGATTTAAAAGAGTATGCTTCAATTTATTTGTGTATACTTTTCAGTATGTATAGAAAGAGTACATGTTTTCTCTGCCTAAATCCTGCTTGTATGGAAAAAAAACTGCAGAACTCCTTCATATGAATCAGCTGTTCTAGTTTTATTTGCACTTGGAGGTCCTGAATTTTCAAGTAATTTTCCTAAACTCATATAAGATTGCCAAATACACTCTCCCACCAATAGTTCTAGTTATCACTGTATACAATGCATCAGAAAATTAACTTGGTTTAGTGTCAAAAGACTGGGATCAAATCTCTGATTTGTACCCTGTAACTATGAAATTAAATAATTAAAATTTAAAATTGTTGGAACTTTAGATTAGTCTAAGTCTTAAAATGAATGTGGCTTTGTGGTCTGTGTCATGTGGCATGCAGCTGCAAATTCTGCCTTATTATTATTATTTTTTTCTGTAAATAATTAGGAATACCAAGCAGGCCCAGATAAAAGACACACCCTCCCTGTCACTATTCCTCTTTATGGAGTAATAAGGTAATCACCTTTGGAATGTAGCAATCTGTAACCAATTAAATCACTGTAATAGATGCACTGGTCTGGGTAGGAAAAATATCGTAATCCTGCTAAAACTTCTTGGTTTCTGCCTACATAAGTGAAACCTTAACTTTTCTCCTTCAGATTGCTGAACTCATTTATTCAGAGTTGTTTCCCAGGTGGCTATCCCTAGGTTTTCTGCTCAAATAAATGCCGTACTAAATCGTATTTTCTGCATGTCATTTAAGGTGGACATTCTGGCAACCAGGACAAGACCTGAAATGGACCTCCAGTGAGCGTCATCACATTGCTGATAACAGAAGCCCTGGTACCAGCACGGATGACTTTGTTCATCTGACCTTGCTAGAGCCTAAGGGGATCTCTTGTAAGACCCCTCTCAGGTTCAAATCTCCTGCCTCGGTTGAGATACAGATTTTATTTAAACAGCACACATCTTTAATTCAATGAGGGTGGAATTTAAGCTGTACTGCAAGGTAGAAATTTCATTTATTATTCTCTAGAGATTTTGATAATTGTGGATTTGTGATTTTTGCTTTTCTATAAGGTTAAGGTTTTGTTTAAAATTACTCCTTAGAGTTTTCAGTCTTTTCTCTCATTTAAACATTTGGTCAGGGGAAAAAACAATTTCTCTTTGAAAAAAGGAAGTAAATCTTTGTTGCCTAAGTGAAAAATTTGTAATCTTTGAAACTAGACAGATTCTGAAGTTTGGTTCAACTGACAAATCTAATGTTTCTTTCTGAGTGAACAAATTTGTAAAAGGTTCTCTAAGTATGAGATAAATCCAGAAGATAAGAGATATCATTCCTCCTGGCCAAAAGGCACCACAAACAACTAAGATCTTATAGGTGCCTTAAAGTTTATCACTTGTGATGTGAAACAGTCTCACAGGGAATCTCTTAAGAATAACTTATAAGAAACCTTGTGCTCTCATCGTTCAACACCCGCCTATGAGTGAGAACATGCATAGGCGGGTGTTGAACGATGAGAGCACATGGACA
>NW_016107503.1:681259-732650 GCF_001604975.1 Cebus imitator
GTGTGTTCCTATGCAACAATTTTGCATGTTCTTCACATGTACCCCAAAACCTAAAATACAATAAAATAAATAAATGGGGAAAAAAAAAAAAAGAAACCTTGCTTCACTTGGTGGGCGCAGATAAAGGTTGATCACCTAATGCCTTGACACTCAGTGTCTTGGGACCAACAAGGCATGTTAAAAGGGAAGAATGGACGCAAGCCTGACACCTTCAGTAGCTATTTCCACAAGCAGTACACACCATCTAAAAACCTTCAACTCGTTCATTTCAATCAGTCAAAAGGAAAGTCTAAATTACGGCCAATCATACTTCTAAAACGTAATCTTCCTCCTTAAGGAGAGATATACCAGTAGAAACACCAACTGGATTCATGTTTAATACCACAGCCCCTCTACATGAAAATATTTTTAAAATTGGTGCCACGTAACTTTTGATGACCCCAAATTACAATGGGCAAAATTGGGTACCTTAGAAATAGCTTACAAAGTATATCTGCATGCTCAATCAGAAAAAAACAAGAAACAAACAAAAACTGGCACTGAAATAAAATTACCGGGAGAGCTATTTTCAGTAGTGCGCAGAAACCTCTAGAAGGGCTTCTGATAAAGTCACTTCTTTGCAAAAGGAAAACAATATTATCTAAAACAATTTCTGAACTGAAAAAGACTGCTGTAATTTCTCCCCCTTCTTCAGCTCTTTTTTGTCTTTTGTCAGAATGTTCTTGTCTGGCTTATCTCTTTCTCCTCCTCATCTTCCTTTTTCCACTAATCCAGGTCCATTTGGGTAAAAGTCTGTATCTGGTAGAGGAGAACCTAACTTGGCTTATCAACCATGATGAAAAGTAGAATTTAAAGACATAATTAAAAATTTTCTAGTCCCTCTTTAAAACCCTATTGGATGGATTTGCTAGATAATTTACATTAAACATTCAAACTTATGACCCTGGATTCCCTGATTTATTTGATTTACATGCTTGTGTCAGAAAGTAAAACCAAAGATTGGATAGCAATGATAAATTGGAGAAATCCTTTAGAAAGCTTCCACAAGTTTTCTGAAGTGGATTGTAAGAAGCTTTCAGCATTGCCAAAGCTTTAATAGAGATTATCTCCTTAATTTTCCAAAGAATAATTGTTTGGAAAAAATAAAATAATGCCAACAAAGTATTGATGAGCCTTTCAGACACTCTGTGAAATATCTGAAAAAACATCTAAACAATATTCAGACCTATAACCAGCAAAATAATACTCTCCTTAACTTGAACTTTATGAGTAGATGACATAAAGAATTGGCAATTCTAATAAAGAGGCAATGCGCTAGTGGGGCTACCTGTCAAACTCATGATGTAGTCAATTTTGCCAGTTAAAAGTTATACCCCAATCAAGGAAGAAAAGGAGAGGGAAACTAAATACATAGGAAATGTAAACAAGATTATGAATTTATGACTAAAACACTTGTTCAATATGTAAGCCTTCAACAGCCTAATATATTCTAAAACCAACCCAATCCAAATTTGCAGTTATTGCAAAAGGCCTGTATGAAATGATTACATAAAATTAAAACAGAAATAATATCTATGGTTCAAAAATGATTGTATGAAATTTTCTTTTCACTTATACCTTAGGTGAAATTGAAATTAATTTACATAGGCAAAAAAGACACACAAGATCGTACTGACACTGAGCTACACTACCAGTGATATTGTAAGTGTTTAAGGAAAAGAACTGACTCAAAGATGACACCTTGATATTTCCACAAGTGGCACATATAAACCAAAACACCTTTTACTAGTTTATTTTAGTAATTCAAAAGCAAAGTCTAAATTATGTCTAATCATACTTCTGAAACAGTCTTCCTTTTTAAGGAGAGATTCTTTATGTAATCTATTTATAAAATTCGAGTTAAGGAGAGTAGTATTTTGCTGGTTATAGGTCTGAATATTGTTTAGATGTTTTTTCAGCACTAGAAACACATTACTACAAGGTCCCAGTCCTTGGAGTAAAATAATTAATAATAATATAAGTAATTTGTATAACAAAATGCTTCTATATTAGTATATAAATAAAAAGCTACAGTGTTCCAGTTAGGTCTCCTGTACGGAATGCATATTTTGCTCTTTGTTTCCTCAGCTACCATTTACTTGATAGTGAAAGACCTGCCAGAACTATACAAGAACCACATCCCTTTCTCTCAAAACGGGGAAATGTGTTGAGAATTCAGAAATAAAATAGAATTATTAGGTCAAAAATATTTTTCTTTTTTAATCTAGGTTCATTACATATCACATGTTCTTCAAAATATGTTCCTTTTAGTTTACAGAATGCAATTCATATTGTCATGGAGGATATTAAATTGTTAAATAATTAAGAATTATAAAAGCTGTTAAAAATAGTACCTGATTAATTGTGGTTAAATTCCTCCACTCATATTTAGGAAACATATTGCCTGCTTCAATTAAAATTCAAATAAATCTATTAAATCCTCTTCTGGGCCTTAAATAATACCCTGTAATATCAGAGGCTTCAGAATTGATAAAATCTAAAATTCTGAATTATATAGAAACTTAATTATTAGTTGTACAAGTCGTTGTAATAGTCCAATCCCTGTAAGAAGGCCAAATGGTAAAGGATGGAGGTTTGTACATCTCTGAGAGCAATTAATAATATAGTCATTCCTCAACATTTAGTAGCATCAAACCCCACCTTATGTTGATTGCCCTCCGAAGTAAAGGTATGCTCTTTATCATGACAGACCTATGTAGGACAATCTTTAGCATTCTGGGAATAAAGATAGTCAATTTCTCTTTGCCTTCACTTGGGAAGACAAGCAGTACACATGGACAGTTATCCCTCAGGCATATGCTGAGAGTAGAATATATGTTTCACAAATATTAAAAGGAGACCTTTCAAGTGTCAAGTTCCCTAATAAATCTACCTTTGATGCAGTATGCAGATGATTTACTTCTCAGTGGATAAGCAAGCCTCCATAGAGGTTGAAAATCACTGGTTATGATTAGCTTGAAAGGTACACAAGGTCTCAAAAAAAAAACAACTTCAATTCTGTCAAAAGAAAGATATTTACATCACCTAATATCAAAGGAAGCCTTTTTTAATCAATCTTGATGAAATAAAATAAATATTGTTCTTCCCTATCCCCCAAACTAAGAAACAACTGAGAAGATTTTGGGAGTTGGCAGAATACTGCAGAAGCTTCTCCTTATAAAAATGCAAATTTTATATACTCTTTTAAAACAACATAAGCCAGACACCTTGAAATGGACAGAGGAAAATCAAATACTTTAGAAAAAATTAGAAAGAATCTTGTAGATGCCCCAGCATTAGCACATCTGTGATGTTTAATACTGAGTGTCAACTTGATTGAAGGCTGCAGAGTATCGATCCTAGATGTGAGGGTGTTGCCAAAAGAGACAAACATTTGGGTAGGTGGTCTCGGAGAGGTAGACCCAACCTTATTCTGGGTGAGCACCATCTGATCAGCTGCCAATACAGCTCATTATAATAGAATAATCAGGTTAGACTATAAAAGCAAGCAGAAAAATGCAAAAAGGCTACACTGGCTTAGCCTCCCAGCCTGCATCTTCCTCTCATGCTGGATGCTCCTGCCCTCAAACATTGGACTCCAACTTCCTTGGCTTTTGGACTCAGACTGACTTCCTTGCCCCTCAGCTTGCAATTGGCCTGTTGTGAGACCTTGTGATTGTGTGAGTTGATACTACTTAACAAACTCCAATTTTATATATATACATCCTGTTAGTTCTGTCCCTTTAGAGAACCCTAATACAGGTTTGGGTACCAGGAGTAGTTATGGAGGAAAGCAAATGTTAAAGTTCTTTTATTGGTTTAGGGGTTTCTGGAGTTGACTGCTTAATATGATTAGACCCCAAAATGGTAAGGACTCTACTTCTAGTAGTATGGAGAACACTGAAAGTCCTTAAAGTAAACTGTTTAGAGAGTTATGCAAAATCAATGCATTTGACACTCGTGATTCACCACTCATGAGAGGCAAGGACTTTAGTGACTCTATACATAATAACTTTGACTACCTGTGAAGAATCAAAGAAAATAACGAAGGTGATTGGTTGCTCCTAAGTTCAGTGGACAAAGTGATGAAAGAAAATGATGAACTCGGGGACATTAACTCCTGGCTTCAGAAGCACATACTAAGCCTCAAATCTTCTAAGAATTCCCTGAGTCAGTCTTACCTCCTATAAGGAGCTGAAATTCTGGAAAAAGAGTCACAAGCCTTATGTGAGTGGATAATCTGCAATGAAACGTGCACGTAAAGCCTCACCAGGTGTCTGCTGTAAAGTGAGGGCATTGATTGGAAAAGAATGGGACCCCGCAACTTGGAATGGGAATGTGTGCGAAGACTGATGAAGCTGGGGACACTGAGCTTGTAAACTCTGATGAAACTATCTTGCTTCCCTATTCCCAGTAGTGGCAACATCCTCCCCCTGAGCCACACTGCCATCAGCCTTTCCACCCTCATCTGAGGGGATAAACCCTGCGCTGCCTGAGGTGACAGTGATGGCCTCCCCCGAGGCAGTTGCCAGGCAAGATACTGTTGATTCCCCTCAGGAGCCGCCGCCAGTACCCTGCTTGTTTCTAGACCTAAAGCTAGATGAAAGTTCCAGCAGGTCCCTAGAGGTGAGGTTGAGAGTGTGACCCATGAGGAGTACACTACACTCAAAAAGAACTGCTTGAGTTTTATCACTTTTGTAAGCAGAAATCTGGAGAGCAGGCATGGAACTAGCTATTAAGAGTGTGGGATGATGATGGAAGGAACATAGAGTCTGATCAGGCTGCGTTTACGAATTTGGGCCCATTAAGTAGGGATTCTGAATTTAATGTTGAAGTTCGGGGAGTTAAAAAAGGTTCTAATAGTTTATTTGTTTGGTTAGCTGAAATATGGATTAAAAGATGGCCCACTGTGAGCAAGCTGGACATGCCTGATCTCCCTTGGGTTAATGTAGAGGAAGGGGTCCACAGGCTTAGGGAGACTGAGCTGGTGGAGTAGATTCATCACTTCAGACCTACCCATCACAGATGGGAGGGTCCAGAAGATATACCCTTGACCAATGCTTTGAAAAACAGATTTGTGAGGGCAGCATCTGCATCTTTGAAGAACCCTGTAATTGCTCTTCTCTGTATGTCAGATCTGACAGTGGAAACCGCAGTCACTCCGTTACAAAATTTAAATACAATGGGAATAATTGAATCCCCAGGTGGCAGGGGCCAAGTGGCAGCACTTAACCATCAAAGGCAAGGCGATCGTAGCCACCTAAAGGACACCTATGTGGCAGAGCAGCAATCAGAATAGTCTGGGTCATGTAGATCTCTGGCATTGGCTAATTAATCACGGTGTTCCTAGAAGTGAAACTGATAGAAAGCCCACTGCATTCCTACTTAATTTATATAAGCAGAAAACTTCCAGGTCTAATGAACAAAACACTAATTTGAATTATAAAAACAGAGAATCATAGCCCCTCAATCAATTTCCAGACTGAGGCAGTTTACAGAATCAGAACTCCTTGAATAAAGGGGAGGCCAGATCCTATTGAAGTAGGACCCCACTACATTACCAACAATTTATGCTGTTAATCTCCCTGCCATCCTTCTGCAAGAGACCTCTGGGCTTTTACCAGGGTCACTGTGCAATGAGAAAAGGGAAATGATCAGACATATTGGGGACTACTGGACACTGGCTCTGAGGTGATATGGACTCCAGGGGAAACAGAACGTCACTGTCATCGTCCCGTTAAAGTAGGGTCTCATGGAGTTCAGGGAATTAATAGAATTTTAGGTCAGGTCCAACTTACAATAGGTCCAGCGTGTCTGCAGACTCATCTTGTGGTTATTTCTCCAGTGTCAGAATGCATAATTGGTATAGACGTACTTAGCAGATGCAGAAGCTCCACACTGGCTCCTTGACTTGTGGGCGAGGGCTTTTATGGTTGGAAAGGCTGAATGGAAGCCAATAGAGCTTCCTGTACCTAGAAACATAGCAAATCAAAAACAATATTGTATCCCCGGATGTATTGCAGAGATTAGTGTCACCATAAAAAGTTGAAAGACACAGGTGTGGTGATCCTCACCAAATCCTTGTTCAACTTTCTTATTTGGTCTGTGCAGAAGACACGGATCCTGGAGAATAACAGTGGATTATCATAAGCTTACCCATGTGTTGACTCCAATTGCAGCACTAGGCCAGATGTGGTTTCATTGCTTGAGAAAATTAACACAAATTGGCCAGGTGCTCTGGCTCACACCTGTAATCCCAGCACATTGGGATGCTGAGGTGGGCAGATCACGAGGTCAGGCGATCAAAAGCATCCTGGCTAACACAGTGAAACCTTGTAAAAATTCAAAAAATTACCTGTGTGTGGTGGCACGCACCTGTAGTCCCAGCTACTTGGGAGGCTGAGGCAGGAGAATCACTTGAACCCAGGAGGTGGAGGATGCAGTGAGCTGAGATCATGCCACTGCACTCCAGCTTGGGCAACAGAGGGAGACTCCATCTCACAAAACAAAACAAAACAAAACATAACAAAAGAAAACGTAACACATCTCCTGGAACGTGGTATGCAGCCATTGACTTGGCAAATGACTTTTTTTCCATTCCACCAGAAGCAATTTGCTTACTGCTGGCAAGGCTAGCAATATACCTTTACTGTCCTACCTAAGGGGTATATTAATATCAACTCTCTGGCTTTGTATTATAATCTTATTCAGAGAGACCTTAATTACTTGTCACTTCATCAGTATATCACAGTGTTAATTACATTGCTGACATTACACTGATTGGATTCAGTGAGCAAGAAGTAAGAAGCACACTGGAGACATTTGTGTGCCAGAGGATGGAAAATCAATCTGACTAAAATTTAGAGACCTTCTACTTCATTAAATTTCTACCACAGCGGTGTGGGGCCTGGTAAGATATTCTTTTTAAGGTGAAGGATAAATTGTTGCATTTGGCTCCTCCTAAAATCAAGAAAGAGGCACAATGCATAGTGGACCTATTTAGATTTTGGAGGCAACACGTTCTTTATTTGGGTGTATTACTCTGATGCATTTATTGAGTGACCCATAGGCTGCAGTTTTGAGTGGGGTCCAGAACTGGAGAAGGCTCTGCAGCAGGTCCAGGCTGCTGTGCAAGCTGCTCTGCCACTTGGGCCGTATGACCCAGCAGATCCAATGGTGTCTGAGGTCTAGAGGCAGATAAGGATGCTGTTTGGAGCTTCCAGCAGAGCTGCTCTGCCACTTGGGCCATATGACTCAGCAGATCCAATGGTGTCTGAGGTCTAGAGGCAGATAAGGATGCTGTTTGGAGCTTCCAGCAGGTCTCCATAGGTGAATAACAGCAGAGGCCTATAGGATAGTGGAGCAAGACCCTGCCATCTTCTGCAAATAACTACTCGCCTTTTGAGAGAGAGCTCTTGGCTGTTACTGGGCTTTGGTGGAAACTGAAGGTTTGACTATGGGTCATCAAGTCACCATGTGACCTGAGCTGTTTATCATGAACTAGGTGCTTTCTGACATATCTAGCCAAAAAGTGGGTCATGCACAGCAGCATTCCATCATCAAGTGGAACTGGTGTATATATGAATAGGCTCCAGCAAATCCTGCGTACACCAGTAATTTACATGAGGTAGAAGCTCAAATGCCCATGGTCTCCACTCCTGCCACCCTGCCTTCTCTCCCACAGCCTGCACTGGTGGCCTCATGGGGAGTTCCCTATGATCAATGATCGAAGAAGAAAAGACTAGGACCTGGTTCACAGATGATTCTGCAAGACATGCAGGCACCACCCAGGAGTGGACAGCTGTAGCAATTCAGCCCCTTTCTAGGACATCCCTGAAGGACAGCGGTGAAGAAGAATCTTCCCAGTGGCAGAACCTGGAGCAATGCACCTCATTTTGCACTTTGCATGGAAAGAGAGATGGTCAGATGTTCCACCATATAATGATTCATGGGCTGTAGCCAATGGTTTGGTTGGACAGTCAGAGACTTGGAAGAAGCATGATTGGAAAATTGGTGACAACAAAATTTCAGGAAGAGGAAGACGGATGGTCCTCTCTAAGTGGTCAAAAGCTATGAAGATATTTATATCCCATGTCAATGCTCAATAATGGGTGACCTCAGCAGAGTAGGATTTTAATAATCAAGTGAATAGGATGACCAATTCTGTGGACACCACTCAGCCTCTTTCCCCAGATGCCCCAACATCATCCAATGGGGCCTTGAACAAAGTAGCCCATGGTGGCAGAGAAGGAGGTTATGCATAAGCTCGGCACCATGGACTTCAATTCACTTAGGCCAACCTGGCTGTGGCCACTGCTGAGTGCCCAATCTGCCAGCAGCAGTGGCCAAGAGTGAGTCCTCGATATGATACCATTTCTCGAGTGATCAGCCAGCTACTTGGTGGTAGCTTGATTACACTGGACTTCTTCCATCCCAGAAAGGGCAGAGGTTTTTCTTCACTGAAATAGAAACTTACTCTGGATAAGAGTTTACCTATTCTTCACGCAATGCTTCTGCCAAGACTATCATCCGTGGACTCACGGAAGGCTTTATCCACTGTCATGGTGTTACACACAGCATTGCCTCTGACCAAGGCACTCGCTTTATGGCTGAAGAAGTGTGGCAATGGGCTCATGCTCATAGAATTCACTGGTCTTACCATGTTTCTGATCTTCCTGAAGCAGCTGGATTGATGGAACGGTGGAATGGCTTTTTTTTTTTTTTTGCAGTCACAATTACAATGCCAACTAGGTGACAATACTTTGCAGGGCCAAGACAAGTTCTCCAGAAGACCATGTATGCTTTGAATCAGCTTCCAATGTTCAGTACTGTTTTTTCCCACAGCTAGGATTCATGAGTCCAGGAATCAAAGGGTGGACGTGGAGGTGGCTCCACTCACCATCACCCTTAGTGATCCACTAGCAAAACTTTTATTTACTGTTCTCATGACATTACATTCTGCTGACCTAGAGGTCTTAGTTCCAGAGAGAGGAACGCAGCCACCAGGAGACACAACAATTACATTATACGGGAAGTTAAGATTGCCACCTTAACACTTTGGATTCCTCTTACCTTTATGTCAATAGGCTAAGAAGGGAGTTAGAGTGTTGGCTGGGGTGATTTACCCAGACTGTCAAGGTGAAATTAGTGTACTGCTTCACAGTGAAAGTAAGGAACAGTATGCATGCTATACAGGAGATCCATTAGGGTGTCTCTTTTTTTTTCTTTTGGAGATGGAGTCTTGCTCTATCCGCCAGGCTTGAATGCAATGGCTCAATCTCAGCTCACTGCAATCTCCACCTCCTGGGTTCAAGCAATTCTCTTGCCTAAGCCTCTCGAGTAGCTGGGATTACAGGCATGTGCCACAACACTCAACTAATTTTTGTATTTTTAGTAGAGATGGGGTTTCAAGTTGGCCAGGCTGGTCTCGAACTTCTGACCTCAAGAGATCCACTTGCCTCGGCCTCCCAAAGTGCTGGGATTACATGCCTGGGCCACCACTCCCAACTTTAATTATATTTTCTGCATCTTGTTATTTAAGGTTAATTTGACTATATTACCTTGGGCAAGTTATTCACCTGTAAAATGAGGGCTTCTTTCATTCCTTCTTTCCTTCCATCTAAAAATATTTATAAAACGCTATAAGATGGGAGAATGGGATTCCATAAAACATCTTACAATGGTATTCATTATTTCATTTCTTTGAATTTAGTTTCCCTACAGAATTTTCCCTACTGTATATTTCATTACAGTTGTTTGTGTACTTTCCTAGTCTTCACTTTGATAGAGCATCTGTTAGAGTATTTGTGCTTAAGAGTTCAATTATATCTTATTTGATGTAGCTTGTCTTTTTTCAAGGCTTTTACAGGCTTATAAGTAGAGGTTCAATTGAAAAATGAGAATAATGCATGTTATTATATATAGTATTTTACAAGAGCAATTAAATACTATATTCTTTTACTCTTTATCTCTCTGTCTCTCTCACAAACACACACTCATACAAAAATTAAGGCTTACTAGTCAATAAATTTTCTTCCTTTACATTATGATCAAATATGCACTGTCGTTTTAATTCTTATTCCTAACTCTTTTTACATATGCTTACCAAGCAGTCATGCACATATGTACACACAAAATACATGCAGTGAAAACAGAAACACTATCTTTTACATGCCCTAGATTTGACCTGTATTCCTTTAATGCCACCCATCAAAAGGATAACAGCTTCCTAATTTCTAAGGATGCAACAGTGCATATCATGGAAAAATAAATGCTTAACCTCCTTTAATTCCAATCGCATTTCAAGTTTCATTATTATTCACATGTATCAGAGTCAGGAAATAGGTGAGACTTCAATAAAATCCGTCAAGGGCATATATGGAAAGAGTTTTACAATATTATAGTCCTAATTTAGTTTAGACGTAGGACTATTTCTTTGCAAGTAGAATTTTAATTATGGTAATAAACATTATCTAGGCGTCTAATTAGAAAAAGGTTAGTCCAATCCATATCTGTGTGAATCTTTAGTTCATCCATTTGACCAACTGCCGGGAAAAGCTTAGCTTCAGCTGGATTACTTTTTGCTTAAGAAATACATAGGGGAAACAATTGTTTCTTTGAAGTTTTACTACATAAGCATGTTTTTTCCTAGAGGCATTTACTCTTTTGTATCAATTTCTTATACGGACTATAACAAATTATCACAAGCATAGTGGCTTAAAGCAATACACATTCATTATTTCACTGTTCTGAAGGTCAGAAGTCGGAAACCAGTTGAATCAGCTACAATCAAGACATGAGCAGGACTACAGGTCTTTCTGGATGGAAATAGCCAGCCAAGTTTTCTTCCCATCCCACACTCTGACACTCTTCTGCTTCCCTATTTTGCATTTAAGGAGTAATTGGAACTGCATTGTATGTACCAGGATAATCCAGAATAATCAATTTTATTTTAAGGCTAGTTACTTAGCAAACAATTTTATTTGAAACCTTTTAAATTCTTAATTGTCCTTTGTCATGTAGCCTAATATATGCACAAGATCTGGGGCTTCTGGGCATTGACTTTTTTTTTTTTTTTTTTTTTGAGACTGAGTTTTGCTCTTGTTACCCAGGCTGGAGTGCAATGGCGCGATCTCGGCTCACCGCAACCTCCGCCTCCTGGGTTCAGGCAATTCTCCTGCCTCAGCCTCCTGAGTAGCTGGGACTACAGGCACGTGCCACCATGTCCAGCTAATTTTTTGTATTTTTAGTAGAGACGGGGTTTCACCATGTTGACCAGGATGGTCTCGATCTCTTGACCTTGTGATCCACCCGCCTTGGCCTCCCAAAGTGCTGGGATTACAGGCTTGAGCCACCGCGCCTGGCCATTGACATTTTTTGAGGGAGATCCTTCTTCTTTCTGCTACAGGTTCTCAGCTATCGCCAACACTAGGTGGATACTTTCTATCTGAAGAAATCCTGTTTTCTTTAGGGAACTAATCTTTTCCAACCAAACAGTTCTGGGAGCAGAAGTGAGAAGTATGCTTATTGTTGTACAAAATGAGAATAACTTTCTTCCTCCTGGAAAGATTGATAAATTAGGCTATCTTCATTTGATGGGTGAAGAATGATTAGCTTTAATCTAAAAGGTCTCAATGTATTACACAGTTGACACAATGGCATTGGCTCTGCTTAATGAAGGCCAATTATTGCTTACTTTGTAAAATATTAGTTTTCATTTTTCATAATTCTATTGTGCTTTGGGATGTGACTAGTATTCCTAGAAACTTGAATTCTCAGACTAAAACGCCGAAGTCCTCATGCCATATCATTTTACTCTTGCTCCTCTACTTTTGTTCTTACCACTCCTTGAAGATTCATGTGTATCCCATACACAACACTTCTGATATTTCTTCCTTTCTCTATTTCTATTGTGAGGATAGTTGTTAACAAAAGGGAAACAAACACAAATGTTTCCTTTTTGTCTTCCAAAAAAGGAAAACTACAACAAAATAATAGAGTGGGGAATGCTGCTATGCCACAAGCTGTAAAAACCAAGAGGTTTCCTAGTTTAAAAATTATCTATTAAAAGATGCTATAAATATATTTAAAAATTTTGTTTCTTAGACGAGAATATTGAAGTCTTGATGGTTAAATGTCATGTTCAAGTTGACATGGCAAAGTAGAAGCCAAATGTGACTTAGAATTCAATGTTAATAATATTCTGCAGTCATCTTGACAAAATAGTAAAGTAACATATTTAAAAAGGGGTTATGGGAAGAAATATGGCAACGCCTTTATGGTTCACAATAGTCAATGAAATTCCAATAGCATTGTTCCAAATTGGACAAACACCACATAAATCTGCCTGCACTCGATAAATATTACCGTTTTGACATGATTCCTCTAATGGTAGATTCACAAGCTATTCATGACTGTGATTGAAAGAACATACCTTACATAGTCTGATGTACCATAATTCATGCCACAGTCACTGTCTTTTCTTCTAGGTTGACGGCCTCTTGTTGACTTTGAGTATAGCCTGTCTCCCTATTCTAACCTGACATTTAGTATATCACACTGCATGATATGCTTACACAACATTGAAGGCCTGCAGTTATAAACGCCACTTCTATAATTATATAACCGGTGATACAGCTTTGCTATGCACAGAAAAGATGAAGCAGCAGAAGCAGTTGAGCCTTTATAAGACATGCAGTGCATGTTCTTTTCTAGTAGTATTGATTTGACATAACAAGTTGAAATTTATGAAGCTGGAGTTGCGAATCAAAACTGCAAGGCAGAAGTTTGTCGAGCATGTAATTTTCCTGAAAATGTTAATTATCTCCTAGGAAGATAATGGATTAAAATAATTATATTCTGGTCTGACAAGGACTTAATGCAACTCCAAAGTGAATCCATAATTGTAAATTTGTTATGTGGCATATAGATAATGAGTTATTTATATTATATATAACATGTTAACAATGATATCTACCAGTTAAATAGTACTAAAGTACAGCTTTTATCAGTTTTCATTCTCAAAACGATACACAATAATAACAAATTCATATTTATTCACTGAAGATTAGTGCCAGCCACTTCTCTTAAAATATTACTCTTTTAATATTTTTGTTAGTGTTTGTCCACATGTATATGTATTTTATTACTGTTATTCATACTGTTTTAAAAAAAGTTAACCTAAATTTCTCTCTGACACTATTCTATAATTTACTAAATCATTTTCAACTAATTGTATATTTAGCTAAAATGATTTTTTGCTGATATAAATAATTCTGTACTGAATATTTTTATTATTAAAAATGGCCTGTTTATATAAATGAATAATGACTTATGATATATTTTCATAAAGTAAATTGCTAAGTAAAAGAACATGACATTTTTAGTACCTTTTGATTCAAGTTTAGATATTGATTTTCTAGTATATTAATTTAACAATATACTAGATTTTGATATAACAAAAATTTCATTCAAAACCTGTTATTTAGAATTAAAGATCAGGATAACATTAAATTTTAAAAAGAAAACAATATGGGCATTTTCTGTTTATACTCTAAGATTGGAAACATTATATTTATGGATTATAAGTGTAGCTGTAGGAATGGTAACTTTAGGATTAGAAAAAACGTCGAACAAAATACCAGCTTAACCACATGTAAGTAGGTTTTTTTTTTTTTTTTTTTTTTTTTTTTTTTTTTTTTTTTTTTTTTTTTTT
This sequence comes from Cebus imitator, assembly GCF_001604975.1. Lineage (NCBI taxonomy): Eukaryota > Metazoa > Chordata > Mammalia > Primates > Cebidae > Cebus > Cebus imitator. Next base: position 695,013 of record NW_016107503.1, read on the forward strand.
TTTTTCTTAAAGTGTTTCCAAGCAATACAGGTTTTTTATCACAGGAATACTCATGGTAGAATGTTATTGAAAAGTTATTATAAATATACTATAAAATATTCAGAAGAAATTAATGAGAAATCAAAGACTTGGTAATTTTAGAACTAACTGTCAAGATCTTAAAAGCAAATGATAATTTCAGTGATTTTATGAAATTAAACACTTTGGTACCTGATCATTCCACTGCTGGAAAAACAGTAAGAGAATTAATCAACTTTTGTATGTTCAAGGGAAACCAAGATGTATTTTCATAGCGTCTGACATGATTCTAGAATGTAAATAGAGAGATATTTTTTATGGGTAATAAAGACCGTTGATATTTTCTCTTATTTTTTCCCCAATTTTAAAGCCTGATCATCACAACAGGTTATATAAATTTACATAAAAATCACCATGGGAACCAATCATACTGTGTGGCTATCCATATATGTCTCTGATTTTACTTGGATAATTTCCCTAACACTTTCTACTGAATAAATAACAAGCCCCCTCCATAGCCTTAAACATTAGACAAGCCTTAAAACGACTGGTGGATTTTCATATTTAACATCAGTAAGATTGTCAATCTATAATTTTTTTATTTAAATAGATAAATCCTGAGCCACTATTTATTTATATGTCTGTATTGTGTCCTATTTCCAAGAGGATTCGAAGTGATTCCCCGTCACTTACTGGCAAAGCCAAGAAAAGTGTTCTAGCTTACTTGGAATACTCAAATTCTCTCAGAGGAAATAAAAATAATGAGTCTTAAGATCATGATTAATGGTGAGAATTTAAGGATGCCTCTAAATTGAACTTGCTTCCTCTTTGCTGGTTCACTACTTTTTTCTTAGCATTTTCCAGTACCAGCTTTTTAAAAATCAATTGCACAGGAATGCTTGGTCATTTTGGCATTAATTATTTAGGTCAATTCCAAAACACATTCATCTGAAAAGACATTTGTTTTACACAGTGAGAGGACACGGTGTTTCGGGTTTCTTTTTGAATGTTTTTGTGCACATAACAGTTGATGTTGTTGACTCCTTCGTCAAAGTCCTAGGTCCTATAACTTACAGCTGTTAGCCTCTACCTTACATTTTTTATTTTTTCTCAATCCTTCCCTAATTCTCACAGTTTCTCCTACTCTCTCCCATGCCTTTGGGAAATGATTTCAAAGAATTTGAGCTAAAGAAAGATTTAAAGCTTATATTCTGGAAGCCTTGGAGGTAAGAGAAAAGCTCATGTATGACTGGCAATCTGCGATAGACGGCAGGGAGTGGATGTTCCCAATACTTACTACTGAAAAATGAGATTCATTAAAAAAAGAGTCTTTTGCATTTTGGCAGGAGCTGTTTATTTTGCAGTTGGTTTTGCTGTATTTGTGCCATAGTATTCAAGGCATTCACTGACCCACATGCTTACTTTGTCTGTCTACTGAAATGAAAAGCCAATGCTGTGACAAACATATTTTTAGGAAAAGGCGTCAGACATTTTTTTTTTTTTTCCAAAGCCTGCTTATCTATTTTCTGTCGTAATTAAATAAAAACCAGAAAAAAATGAAAGTAAAATAAGTAGTAGAGTCAGGACCAAAATAATTTATATGTAATTGTCTTACTAATATAGCTAGATATATAGACTAAAGTTTTATTTTTAAAATAGACTAAATTGTTGTGATGTTGCTAACATATTCTTTCAAATTGTATATTAAGAATGGACTTCAGTATAAAGCAATATAGTTTAAAACAGCCTTTAGATTAATATAGTTTTTGTATTGAATTTATTGTATACCTAGTGCCATTTTGATCTTTGGCCTTTGGAGTCTAGGTGTCCCATGAGTGTAAGATTTTTTACCTATTGAAAACAATTAATCAGATTTGTAAGTCTTCATTTTGTTAGAGTTCAAGGACGGTGTTTTGGTTACAGGAGTTCACAAATTGTAGTGATTATCTAAAAGGTTTTTCATATAAGCCTATTTTATGAGTTCAAACTGTTGCACTGGCCCGAGCAGAGAAAGTCAACACCAAGACAAAAGTATGCCAAATTGCAGGGTCTTTATTGCCGGCGGCCACGGAGGACTCACGTCTCTCCAACCCGAGGCCCCGAAAGGAGGGTGTTAAGGCCTTTTATACCCGTAAAACCAACTCGGGAGTGAGGGTGAGGGGCAGGGGTGGGGATGAGGGGCTCTGGACACTCCAAGGGTGTGGGGACTTTTGACATTCTGATTGTTACTTCAGTGGTTCACAAAAGTCAAGATTAGCATTTGTTTACACATTGCCTGGGTAGGGTGGAAATCACAGTCCTTAATTACTTATTCACATTTGGGTTATAGAGAGCAGTTTCAACAGAAAGCCAAGGTATGGTTGAGGTATGCAATTTTATGGGGCTTTTACCATGTCACATTCCCCCCTTGTTTTATTTACAGGAATTAAATCATTGATTCCTCCAACAGGTTAGTATTGTTTGTTGGTTTTAAGGGCTCATATTAAGATCTTAATATCATTAGTCTATGTTTTTGGTGTACCCTGATATAGTAGAGATAGTTTCACAACCCCAATGGAGGCAAAAGAATTCATTTAAGTCTCCACAAAACAATAAATGCATATTCCATTTATGTAATTCTCATCTATTCACTAGGGCTTGTCATGATAGATTTGAACATATTTTTGGCAATTTTCTGAGCATTTTCAATTATTGATTTGCCATTATGTACACTGCAGAAACCCTTTATTACCCGAGTATTCTGTTTAACTATATGAGACTATTCCATTGTCATAGCTGGAAAACAATTTACTCTGAGGCCACATAAATATGGGTTCAAATCGTAACTATACACTTTATTAATTCTTTAATTTTATGGAAATTGCATAACATCTTTTTAAGCCTTTTAATTCTCATACACAATAGTGAAAAAAACATATTTAGTATATTTTATGGTCGATGTAAAAAAATGAAATAAAATAATTCTCAATTAAATTAGATTTTTTCCATGTTTCATTATAATGGTTATTATATTCTGTAAACAAACCAGATTAAGTCAGAAAGTATTTTGTAAATGGAAGTTTTCTAATCTAGAAGCTCCTCTATGTAGACCTGGGTAGCATCTGTCTTTTATTTCCCATGAGTTTTATCCTGTCTTTTCACTGCATTGCCTGGGTGAATGAAAAAGTGACTGCCCATAATACATTCTTTTGCCAAGGTTTGTGTTTTCTCAGAAATGCTACTGTCAATTTATCCATCATCATTAGTTCTAAAATAACCAGGATTGATTACAGCTCTACAAGAATTCAAGTGGTAACAAGCCTCTGTATTAGTTAAAGGATTTTGAATTTCCTGTATCTTCACAAGGAATTTGATTCAGGTGGTAGTGAGATTGCTTCTTAAAGAATTTTGAATTTCCCACATCTTCACAAGGAATTTTGTTCAAATGAAAATGTGTTATAATGAAACTGTAGTAGATTTAAATATTAAGCATTTAGAATAACACTGAGAACAATGTTATACATGTACAAATTTGTAGAAAAAATAGAAAACTACAGTCATTAAAAAGGACAAGGGAATCAAATTTGCTTTTGTATGATTAAAATGAGTAACTCTTAGGCCATTTAAAAACAGAAAATAGAGCATTTTTGAGCCCTCTTCATAAAATAGTTCTGGAAGATTTCACAGAAGTAACTGGAACTGTGGTTTAAATATAAAAAAGTGATTTCATTTGTGGATTGTTTACTGTGCACTGAATCTGAAATAATTCACGGATTCAAAAGAAGACAGATACATTTGGTATTAAAAACTGGTGGTGGAGTTTCAGTGAAGGGATTTAGAAGTTGCTGAGCAACAACAATGGACTTGATTTTCATGGCAGAAACAGGCTACTGTATATCTGTAACTGAGTTAGTTTGAGGCCAGGTCCTGAAAGCCTATTTCAAATAAAGACTGTGTTATTAGATGACTCCTCAATAGAATTTCTGTGTGAAGCTTTGGATCACAATTGAACAGGTTTGTATTTTGACAGGTAACATATGATCCAACTAAACACACAGTCCTAATTCAGAGATACTAGAAATATGCCTTTGTTTTTTGTGCTGTCTATAACAAAATGAATTTGATAAAAGAGAATCTGGGGAGACAGCCTTAACAGTATCATTTCACTTTTTTTTGAACAATCTTTTTACATCTAATCTTTTGGATATCTAGTGTTTCAAAAATTTTTATTCACTACCAGTTTCTCATAGTGACACTCACCTAACCTCCAAAGATTTATGTGCTTTTGCTATACATATTAAGGAGAACTTATAGTTCAACATTGATATGTACGTAAATATTCAACAAAGCTATTTTTGAACTTATGTGAATTATTAAAATCATAACGGAATGCATTGTTTTCCAATACTTAGCATTTAAGGACCTTTAGAGGCAGACTTGGAAGTATGTAGAGGGACTAATTATGGATTAACAAGGACTGACAGTTTATTTGCTATAAAACCCATATAAGTTTCTTGATTAGATTCATTTTCTTAAAAAATCTATCAAAGACAAGTAGTTCTAATAGGATATTTGTTGTGTATGGTGATGGGGGTGGAAATCTGACTTGGTGCAGGTGATGATATCAGGTAACTTCTATTATCTACCTGATAATAGAAGGCAGAGCCTTGCGTGGCTCAGGGATCTGAGACTATGTCAATAGTCCACATTTACCCCCCCCAAAGTACCATTACTAGTAAGAAGCAAATGGAAGGAAAAGCAGAGCATTAAAAGAGTAGCCAGATCACCTTGCAAAAATGTGAGACTATGTTCCAAATTTCAACTCTAATGAAACAGAAAATGTAATCACTCCAAGAGTGAAGTTACTGCTACCATCAATTAACTGATCATTTTCAGTAAAACATTGAGGCTTAATATATTTGGAGGAAGGAGAGAAGGTAGTGTTGATAAAATGGCTGAAAATTTTACATGTATATTTTAAAATATTTACATATCACGCACTCACAAACACATATGTGTTCATTTTTGACTTTGGTTCTTTTTAGCATTCTTTAAAATTTCCATGTTTCCTTTTCTCAAATTATTCTGACTGGTATTTCAAATTACCTTCAAACTTCTTTAGCGTTATTATTATATAGCTATCAGATAAAACTGTTTAAAAGTTTGAGCATAAGCCTTGCTTTCATTGAGTCACATACTGAGAATTAGAAATAGAAACAGGTCTTGGTGCCTCTGTGACATTAGACAAGTCATCTAACCTTCCTGAGGCCTAAATTCATTTCCATAAAATAATAAAGTAAACTCAGATAATGTCCAAAATCCCATTTAACTATAAGGCTCTGTTTTGTTTGTTTTGTTGTATTATATATCACCCTCAAAAACTCAGTGACCTGTCTCACTTTCTATTTCACAGTGTGATTTTTTTCTTCTTCTCCATCTACACATGGACATTGTGAATTGCCTAACATGCTACTATGACTACTTCAAACCAGGGAGGAGGCCATCAGCTGTGTGTGTGTGTGTGTGTGTGTGTGTGTGTGTGTGTGTGTGTGAAAGAGAAAGAATCCCTTTTACCTCCCAAGCTCACCTTGACAGTCACTGAACAAGAAGCCTAGGCTGGTTTTACTGGAATCCATGCTATTCTGCTTCCAAGAAAAGCTGAAGTGAATGTGAAGTGGCTACAGAGTAATTTGACAGTGACAACACGTTTGATGAGACCCTGTTGAAAGTTACTGCCAGATCCCATGCAAGCTGGCCATTTTGACTAAAGCTCTGCTGTTGCTTCTGCTTCACTTCTAATCAGTTTAACATGTTGTGATCACTGAAGCCGCCAGCACAGCTTCAGTGCTAGGATATCCTGAGAGTAATGAATACCATTAAGAATCATGTTTCCTCTTTTCCCAGCACTCTCATTCTTTGTGGAGCCTCCTCTGATTCAGCCTGAATTCACCTTTAACTAATACTAGTTGTGAACTTCTAATCAGGGCCACGGTCTTCACTGTCACTAGCAACACATTAATTAAACTCCTTGATTGAGGCCTCTTTACATACTGAACTATAACAATCTGAAAAAGACAAATAATATAAAATCGGCTTTCCATCCTTGAAAACATTACACTTGGAACAAAACAGCTTTTAAAAATAATGTATAAAAATAATGTTCCACTGTCCTCCAGCCTGGGCAACAGAGCAAGACCTTGCCTGTAAAACACACATGCATGCACATGCATGCACACACAGTTACCTTTTTAAACACTTAAATAGTTACTATTTAACCTGAGGAGAAAGAAGAAAAATGATTAATAAGAGAGATGAGGGAATGTGATTATAAACACAGGTGAAACCCAGTTCTGTCACAGTTATTGCTGTGTGGATAAAGCAAGACATGCAATTGTATATGCACACACACACATGTATTATTTTGGTAAAACAAAAAGTATTCCTCACCCTTTAACCTTCTTCTTTTACTTTTTTGCTTTAAAAAGTCCATATTAGTGTTTTTATTTTTATGCTGGATTTGGCATATTAGAAATGCTCCCATGTCCCTCTCTCTCTCTGTGTGTGTGTGTGTGTGTGTGTGTGTGTGTGATGGAGTCTTGCTCTGTTGCCCAAGCTGGAGTGCCTTGGTGTGATCTTAGCTCACTGCGACCTCCCTCTCCCAGGTTCAAGCGATTCTCCTGCCTTACCCTCCTGAGTAGCTGGGACTACAGGCATGCACGACCATGTCTGGCTAATTTTTGTATTTTTAGAAGAGATGGAGTTTCACAATGTTGGCCAGGCTGCTCTCAAACTCCTGATCTCAGGTGATCCACCCACCTCAGCTTCCCGAAGTGCTGGGATTACAGGTGCAAGCCACAGCACTCAGCCCCAATATACTTTGAAAATGAAAATATATGTATGCTTTCTGACGAGTGAATATTTTAATTTTTGTATTTTTGAGTTTATTTGTCCCAGGCCTATGCTATGAGGCTCCATGAAATGATACTATAGTATATTTTGATGCCTAAGTTCGTATTGGCCAAAGAAATAGAAGTTATGTTTGGTTTAATTCATAAGAATGTATGACGAATAACTTTCCGCTACAGACAGATGTGTGGTAAATTAAGTGATCCAGATGTCTGGTCCTATTTAATTCTCTTTCTGAGAGTTTGCTGTAGTTGTGACCTGTGATGAATGCTATTTTTACCATGCTTAGGTGTCATTCACTACCATTTAATAACTTCCATCACAATTGCTTTTTATATTATTAAATTGTCACAAATAATTTATTTGGACACTACAATTTATTTTAGGCATTAAAAATAAAATTTTCTAGTTTTCTGTTATAATTTTCTAAACATTGCATCATTTTGTTATAGATAAGATTGAATTTTCTGTAGTAAAGAATACTGAAAAGGAACCTAAAATTAGATATGAAATCCATGCTTCAGCGATAGATTTTTATGGAACTTTTTTTTTTTTGATTAATCTCTGTTTACAAAAATATTTCAAGTAATTATCTGGCTTGAGTGTTACTTATAGGTAATTTTGACACCTAACGCCAATTAAATCATCTTAGAAATAACTATATCTTCACATGAGAATATTAGGGCCTTTTAAACAACTGTTATTGGAGAATTTCTTGCAGTATACTGACACTATTACTGAAAATAAATCTTGATACTTTTTATCTCCATTGCAGCCACTGTGCTACAGGTCTCGGAATAACACGAGATGGTGTTTTCTCATCTCATTTTTTGATCTAAACTTTTAACCTGGTGATCCATTTCTTGACTCCTAAGGATGTCCTTTTCTCACACTATTGCATTGGGCTTTCTTCTAATCAGTTCAAATTATCATTAAAAAAAACAATTTCCTTCTGTTGACTTCATCACTCCACCCTAGGCAGGTTCTCCTCTGGTAAAACATAAACTATTCTTATAAGCACCAAGTATCTCTGCGCTACAAGAGGTAAACAAAATTGCACCAATTACTTTCAAGCTGTAAGTATTTTTGCCTAAAGCTCTGAAGAACTTCTGGGTTTGTAAATCTGTTCAATCACAGGAGTCCAGATTATATACAGTACCACACACTACAGAAGTGTCCAAATCCCTGAGGCATATGCTACTTATCAGATTCATAAGTAGAATAGAGGGCTTATAAAGAACAAAAATTTTTAAAATAAGATATGATGATCACAGTTCAAATAAAGGACTGACATGAGCCAGATAACATGAATCTATCCAAGACCTAGGACTTTAGTGATATTTTTAATTGTGGGGCTGACAAGGAGGAGATTTGGACCAAGTAGATGTCGTGTATAGCTCTGTGTACATGGTTAAATCTGAAAATGTAGTTAATATCATATGGATCGTTTGCTTACTAAGTCATGCTCTGAAAATGCAATGGAGTGTTTCTGAAATCTAGGCCCCTTCATTGTCTGCAAGACAATGGCTTGTTCAAATTTGAGAATTTATGGAATTTTCTATTGTTTTTAAATTTGGAAGACAATCTAAAAATGTAATCACCAAGGTAGTGATTAAGTGATTTTAATCATTATGTTAATTATTTTTTAGTCAAGTATCCACTGCAGTCACGAATGTATTTGTGAATTTAGTTGGAGTCAAAAGAAAGATGAAAGTATATGAAATATATAAACTCTGCCTTTATGCCTAGTGAAGAGCATAAATCATAATTCCCTAAACTTGCAAAGCTTTCAGAGAGGCTTGCATTACAGCCCACAGAACTGTTATAGGAGAATTGAATCATCCCAGGTACATGATACAGTCAGTTATAACACATCATATATGTTCTTAAAAATGCAAAATCACACCATAAAAAACACAGGCCTAAAAAAAATTGGAATTAGGTACACAATGCTAAAAGAGTTTGTCAGTGATATAAAAAAAAAGAATAGGCAACTAAGGCTGGGTGCTCTGGCTCACACCTGTAATCCCAGCACTTTGGGAGGCTGAGGCGGGTGGATCACCTGGGATCAGGAGTTCGAGACCAGCCGGTCAACCTGGTAAAACCCCGTCTCTACTAAAACAACAAAAATTAGCTGGGTGTGGTGGCACGTGCCTGTAGTCCCGTCTAGTTGGGAGGCTGAGGCAGGAAAATCGCTTGAACCAAGGAGACAGAGGTTGCAGTGAGCCGAGACTGCGCCACTGCACTCCAGCCTGGGGGACAGAGTGAGACACACACACACACACACACACACACACACACACACACACACACAAAACCCCAATTAGGAACCTAATAAAAATAATAGCATAGCCTTACACATAAAAAACAATGGTTGAGAAATGCACAAACACTGAATAAATATGACATTTTACCTTGAAATTTTCTTGGGAAGTAGGTATCAGAGGACTGCAACTTGTGAGTTATTGAAAAGTGGTGAAAAGAGGGTTATCTGAAATCCCATGAAAAGTTGTTACACTAGGTATGAATGGGTGTGGTTCACAACAAATGAGGCGGACTGAGGAGGCTGGGAGATGTTTGAAGTGTGTGTGTTTTGTGTATTCCTACTGAGCAAAGGATCCTAGAATGAACCCAATGGTGTGCTTCATTGCCATATAAATACTCGTGCTAAGAGATATAACATAACCTGGTAGATGTATGGTTAATAAGATTCATTGCAAGCCACCTAACCTTCCATCTTCCACTTTTCCCTCTTTTGGCTTTCAATTTGACCATAAGGTATTTTTTAAATAAATTATGAATATAAAAAGATTAAAATGTGACAGGATATTACACATATGGCCATATTCAAATTTAAAATTTCTAGAAGCTAGAAATTTTGTTTTTAATATTTCTTTTGCAAATGTTGGAATAAAAATAGCCTATTCTTTAAAAGCCTATTTTTTAATCCTAAGAATTTAGGATTTCTGAAAGGTATATTAATTACTAAGGCCAAAGGTACTAAGAAATGTCTAGTATGACTATCATGTATTTGGTTTCAAACAGTTAATTCAGGTACCAAATCCACAAACATATTTCTCTGTGGATGAATATCCAGGCTTTTCTATTTCAAAGGGAATTTGAGAATTAATAACTTCTGGCTAGTCTTAGGGAATAAAAATACCGTACATCTATCATTCAGTATTTCAGTTAAAAAGTGTTTCTTGGTTTTGAGTCATCTGTTATTATCGCTTTTTTTCTTCACTCCACTATTCTCTGAGATGTGCATTTTGGATCAATATATATTAAATATCACACACTGAATGGGTAAAATTTGTTGGGTTGAAGACAAATTTCTGGGAAAGATAATGTATCATCTCACATGTGAATTTCTGCTAGGAGGCTGTTACAAGCAACTATGTTTTCACTATTATTGCTGTGAAACTGATTTAAACTGTTCTAACAAGCAAACCTAACACTTTGGCATGGTATAATCACAGCAGTTCTCTGGCATATAAAATTTTCATTTTTACTGCTGTTATTTTTTTCTGAAAATTAAACATTGCAAAGACTCTCTCCTTTCCTTCTCCTTACTACCTCCCTCCCTGGGCCCCCGCTTCACCCCTCTCCCTCTCTCTCCCCCCTCATCATTCAAGTCACTTGCAGTACACAGAACAAATTGAGAGCATATTTTGCATACACTCTAATATAATAATTTTCATACACTTTTAAGAGAAAAAATAAATACGCTCATTACGTATGTAAATAATATACATATAATATGAAGGGTCCCAGAAAATGACACTCCAAAATGAGGGCCTCAGAAGCAGCTCTCTCTGACCTTCTCCTGCCCTGCCACCTCTGGCTTCTCAGCTTCCCCAGAGGATAGCCATAGAAACTAAAACCTCTCTTAACCAAAGTGGGTCAGAGAAACCAGAACCCCCTTTCCCAGAAGCCAGGATTAAATTATTAAAATTACTCTAATTTTTTTCCTCCTTTTTGTGAAAAACTGCCATAAAGAAACAATCTGGCCTGCGCTTTTCGATTGTATGTCATAAGACCCAAATTGCAGAGTTGCGTGCGCCACACGGAAAAAGGAATGCTTCACAGAAAGGCCGAGAACAATCTGGACGGGCCTTGCTGGGTTCCTCAACTCAGTCTTTTATCATTACATCATAGGCTTTTTGTCCAATTGTGTTTCTATTTGGCTTTTCATACTTTTTGAACCTAAGCATAAAATTGGACATTTTTTTCTTGTATCTTTAGGTCCTCATTCAGAAGGCTTTCATGAAATGTAAAATGGTGATATATAAATTTGCATGCCTTTTCTCATATTAATCTGCCTCTTCTCAGTAATTTTCAGCAAACTCTCAGAGGGCAAAGAGGAACGTTTCCCTTGGTCTCTAGAAACATTATAATAATATAATTTTGTATATTTAAAATATATGATATATATATATATATAATGCAGCATATTTATATAGAACTGATTATCTACTTTAAAACCTACTGTAACTTTTATAGAAGGTTTTAGGTTCAGGTAGACTTAGAGAAAAGATATTCATTAAATAAAAAATTACAAGTTAGGTGCTTCAATGTAAAAGTGAAGAGTGCTAACGGAAAAATAATTACAGTTTGGAAGGTGGCATGGCTAGAGAAAGCTGAAACTGGGAGCACAAATACTAGAATTGTAGATTAAGCAGAAGTGATGTATAAGTATTTTTACGTACTTTATTTGCGGACAGAACAGTAGGTCTGAGAGCAGTAAGAGACTGATTAGTATATGATATACACCTGTAGCATTCTACAGCACTCAAAGAACACTGTGGCTTGGACTCATGGGTAGTCTGTAGAGATGCAGGGCACTAAACATGAAAAAAAAATCTACTTTGAAAGTAAATCAGGGACATACGAGGTGAGGATTTGAGAAAAGACAAGAATATTGTCCTTGCACCTGGACGTATCTTACATGGATGCACTCTTTTCTGATATAAAAAAGAGATGGGCTGGGTGCGGTGGCTCACGCCTGTAATCCCAGCGCTTTGGGAGCTGAGGTAGGGGGATAACTTGAGGTCAGGAGTTTGAGACCAGCCTGGCCAACATGGTGAAACCCTGTCTCTAGTAAAAATACAAAAATTAGCTGGGTGTGGTGACATGAACTTGTAGTCCCAGGTACTCAGTAGACTGAAGCAGGAGAATCGTTTGAAACTGGAGCAGTGAGCTGAGGTCGTGCCCTTGCCTGGCCAATGAGCAAGACTCAGTCTCAAAAAAAAAAAAAAAGATGAAAACTTTGTGGGGAAGAACATGACATCTTTGACTACGTGAGAGATTGAAAATAAGATGTAGAAAGGAGAGTGTGACTTGGAGATTCAATTTCTCACCTAATAACTGAAGTTACGAGATGGAGGAGATGACCAGAGGGAGTGTTGAGATGTGTTAGAGTAGACATTCTGAAACAGAAATTTGAGATGCACCAACACATAGCAGTTTTCTTGACAAAGTAAACTCAGCAGAACTGGTAGAAAGGCTGGTGGTGCAAAGAAACATGGACTGAACAGGGAAGGGAATATATATTTGGAAGGAAGTGGTCCTCAAGGTTTAATAAAGGTGAAAGATCAAATAAACTAAGATGAGATAGATTTTTTTTAGTTTCAACCAGGCAAGTTGCGAATGCTTTTTTTATTATTATACTTTAAGTTCTGGGGTACATGTGCAGTATGTGCAGGTCTGTTACATAGATATACATGTACCATGGTGGTTTTCTGCACCCATCAACTCGTCATCTGCATTACTTATTTCTCCTAATGCTGTCCCTCCCCTAGCCCCTCACCCTTTGACAGGCTCCGGTGTTTGTTGTTCCCCTCCCTGTGTCTCTGTGTTCTCATTGTTCAACTCCCACTTATGAATGAGAACATGCAGTGTTTGCTTTTCCGTTCCTGTGTTAGTTTGGTAAGAATGATGGTTTCCAGTTTCATCCATGTCCCTGCAAAGGACACATACCCTTTTTATGACTGCATAGTAGTCCGTGGTGTATAAGTGCCACATTTTCTTTACCTAGTCTATTATTGATGGGCATTTGGGTTGGTTCCATGTTTTTGTTATTGAGGAACACGATTTTTTAATCCTAGAATACATTTTTCACTTTCAGGTTTCTCTGTTCATAGAGAAAGACCTTGAATTTGGTAATTTTTGTAAACTTTCCTTTACATGATTTTCTTAGCTATATTTAATAACTGATAGGCCTGTAAACATTATGTTATACTTAATTCGAGTAGAGGTAATTAGTTCAACAATTTAATGAAATTCTAGACTTGGAAGAACTACCAGAAGAATACTTATATGAACAACTATATGATCTTCAGATAGCTTCGTATTTATTATTTTGAAAGTAAATGACACTTGAGGGTATTGCAAAAATTTAAACATGTATGGTGAACTAATATACATAACATGTATATTAATTATATAACTATGCTTTATATATATGCATTAAGTGTAATTCATTGGTTTTAAAAGGTAACAAATGATGAACCTTTTGTGACTTTTACTCCTCTTTCATAAACTGCTCAAATATTACCACCCCCGTAATGCATGCCCTCTATGCTGTCCTCTTGACGGAGCCAATCACTGTGCCTTGTACCCACATTGTAACTTGAGCACAGGTGAGCGTATGTTTTAACAACACTTTAGATGATGGCGCTTATTTAACAGTCCCTGTGCCTCAGGGTTTATTCCTCTCTGTCACCTAATTTACAACTTGGCACAAAGTAACAGCTCAAACCACACTTATAAAGTATTGCAATAATTCTCTTGGAGAATACGGATTATAGATATAAAAGTGTTCTTAGATTCTTTTAATTTAATCTATTTTACCTTTAGCTGACAATATTGACAGCACAAAGTGTTAAATGTTGACCAAAAATTAGTTATTATTAAAGAAAGGCTTTAAAATCATCATTTAGTTGGCAAAACATGTTAAAATAATGAAAATCGGTACAATGACTGTATTTTACTTTGAGAAAGAAAAACTGAGCAACATAGCATTTTTACAGGGTAGGGTAAAAAGAATGTCCGAATACGTAAACTAGGGAAAAACATAATATAACTCCATCAGGAAGCAGGAGGGGAAGGTGTACTCACAGAAATTTTGGTCTCAGATATGTTTCTTCTCTCTAAACAGATCTGAAGTAATTTAAGAAAAAAAATTATTTCATATGCATATATATGTTCCATTATATATGGATAAAGACTTTTTATTTTGAGACCAAAATGAATACTTTCATATAGTAATACTAAAAGGAGACATGCTTTCTACTCACATTATATGAATAAAATATTCATTTTCTCTAAATGTTTTCTGTATGGGTTGGATTATGATTTCTGAGAAAACAAGTTAAGTAGACTTCCCTTGAGTCACAAGTGGAGAGAAAATTTTCTTTTTTTTTTTTTTTGGAGAGAAAATTTTCTATCCATCTATGTAACAGTGGAACAATTTCACCTATGGGGAGACTGTATAATAACATACAGAAGGCATTTCTTTTGGGATCAGAATGAGTGTCTATTTCTCTTTGCTATGGGATTTATTCACACATTATCATATCATAAAATCTAGAGGCTGCCAAAGGCTTTGGGATTATGCAGTCTAACCTTCTACTGGGCATAAGATTTTTTAACAAAGTTCTTCTCCTTCTTGGACTAAGGGTAATGGGTTCCTTAATTGTTATAGAATTTTATTATGTCTCGAAAATTGCAAATTGTTGAAAGAAATCTTTATAGTGAGCTAAATGATATCTGCCTATAGTCTCTTTTTAACTTGTTTTAATTTTTTAAAAGCCATACTGTAGGAAAATCAAATGTGTTTTTCAAAATGATACTTCAAATATTTGAATATGATTATCCTGTAAATTCAAAGTTTCATCTGATATAAGCAAAACCTTATTTTTTTTCAGTTATTCCTGTTGTGATATACTATTACTATGCATCCACATTTTTATCAATATCCTCTAATACATTTTCTTATTTGTCTATATCCCTATTAAATACTCAAATCCAGAAGTGAATAAAGTATACTAAATGTGATTTCACCAGCTGAAGAATTACTGTAACTCATTTGAGATATGCATTTATTTAGTAACTATTTATTGAGCAAGTACACATGAAAGGCAGTTTGCTGTCATCAGGACAGACAATAACCTTCCCATCATGAAGTCTACTAACTGTAGACTTTTTTGGGATTCTCTGCTCACTGTTTAAGTATTCCAGTGTTGTTTTAAAGCCACCTCATACAATTAAATGATCCATGTCTCTTATCAGTTTTGTTTTTAATGATATATCAATGGCAGCTTGAAACTGGCCACAAAGAATATATTTACATCAGGGAAATCTCTGAATGCTACATTTTTTTGGTGGTTGTTTTGTTTTTCTGTTTTGCTTGGTTTTGTTTTAAAGAGCTGGCTGCTAAAGATTTATTAGCATATTATTACTCTTCTTTTGTTTGGAGCTCCTCCTTCTCACACTTTTGAAATCCTGGCTGTGGGTTTTTACTAAAAGATTTGGTGTTATGTCTACAGTTGATTAGGCTAGTGGTGAGCAGAAACTGGGCCACTTACAGATACTTGAAAATAATGTTTATGCTGTATTATTAGGAAATAAAATATATTTAAAACATCAATTATGCTGATCCTTTCCACTTTAATCAATACTTTTAAATTTAATTCCTTCATCTGATAACAATGATATTAATATACAAGCCATGTTGAAAGAGCTTTATTGCCTTAATCAAACATAACCATCCTTGAGTGAACTGAACTACTTTTCAGTTAGAAGATACCTGTCACTCTCCTTTTTTATTGATGCTTTTGATTCATATAATATTTATTTCAATTGCCATCTATAGTTTAAAGCAAAGTTTGTTATTAGAACTTCCAAATACTGAAATCATGTAAATATTTTTAAGAAGCCTCTTTTGCCTAGTTGAGAATAGTATTGCCATAATATACATATGTTTTATGTGGAAACATCATCTCAGGCATTCAATAAAATAATTACTTCTCTGAGGAGACATAAAAATATTAAGGCAACTTTAATGGAGATTTTATAGCATTTTATAATTCTAGATTGGCAGAAATCAATGTATTTATACAATAAAGTTCTTTGCAGTTAGAAAACATTGCAAAAGAAGAAAAGTAGCTCATTGAAGATCCTGGAAACTGGAACTTAACAAGGGGGGTGGGATTTTTGCTGGATGTGCCATAAAGAATAGACTGTGTGGGTTATCAGCAGAGCTTACTTGACTAATACCTTTGACAATTATATCTGCAAATAAAATTAAAAATAAAAATAGCTGACTAAATGGAAAGTGTTTTTCATAAACACTTAGGTACAAAAAATGCCTCTGAAATTGCCCTGGAAGCAGTGTTGGCTGCTTTTGTTGTGTTTTACTTGCTAAAATGTAAGAAAAAAATATGATCCACTTGTATTGTTTGGTAGGCAAAATCATTAACTGAACTTAATGTTAGCTGATCAGTATTTGCAAAAATTGCCAAGATAAGAAAAGGTAACTTAGGTTTTATAAATCAAAAACTTTCAAGTCTTTCTTAGGAAGTAAACCGAGAGTTTACAGAGGTTGAAATACAGAAAAAGATCCATGGTAAATTTAGAGAATTTTTACAAAGTCTATTATGTAATCAGCTATGACTTCTCTTAGAAGCAAGATACACATTAAAAAAAATCAAAACAGCCAACCTTACATCAGAATCTCTTCAATGTCTGACCTGAGATTTGAATCAAGCCCAAAATGCACAACAAACGCTTTCTCTTTTTTTTTGTGCAGTGTAGGGGAATTTTATTAACACTTATGCTCAATTATTTCAGTTATTGCCACTAGAGCATATTGGTATTTATGTATTTAGCATGCTTAAATAGTATCTAAGGCTAATAGTTCATTATCACAGAGCTCAAGATTTGGATTCCCTAAAAATCTTTCTGGTTTTTACTACATCTGTAGCTATTTTTTTTTGTTGTTGGGGGAGAGAGGAGTTTCTGTTTTAGATTGATAAGCATGTACACAGTTGCTTCTCCCTTATTTATAATAGAATGAAGTCTCCTTTTTTTAAGTTTAGGTATGTTATATATTTTCCCTCAGATATTGCCCATTTTGATTTCTCTGCTTGGAAGAAATGTGGGATCACTCTGACCTAATCACTTGTAAGAATCAAAATCTACTCTCTCACAATATGAGAGAACTTCCTTACTCTGTTGTCCATTTTTGTTCTCAACTCCAAACAAATTCATATTCATTCAATATATTTACCAGTTAAGACAATGCTGAATTCAGCTAAAACACTTCTCAATTATTCAAATAGTCTTTCTATACAAAATCATAGAAAAGCACACATCTTATTAAAGAAACATGGATTTGTGTCAGACATGATAAAATAATTATGGTAAATTTTTTTCTTTTTTTTTCATGGAAACAAACTCACCTAAATATTTTTATAAAATGCAGTCCCACTGCACTGCAGCATTATATACTACCTTCATTTTTATATTCATTAATCTTTGTGGTCTTTTTTAATGTTCTTTTCCATATCATGTTCTCCAGTATTTTGGATTAGAATTCTTTAAGTTTACCCTGAAAGTTTCTCTTTTATTTCTCAAATTCTTAGAATATTGCATGAATTTATGTTTCCTGGATATTGTAACTTTTATTCAGTACATCAGTGACCTTTACTAGCTGTCTTCTCAATATTAGCATTAAAAGGGAGTCTATAATTTTATTTCACTTTTAGCACACAGAGATCACAAGCCTTCTCAAGAGTTACAACAATTATGTATCCTGCATGCTTTACTTAGGACAGAATAGCTCTGCAGGACAGCAATGCCTGTCTTCTTCCTGAGTGAGGGTTATCGTCAAAATCGCCAGGTCAACTGCAGTTTTATGAATGCTTACTTTCCTGAGCATGACTGGCTATTGTCAACAACGCATGCTGAGAAAGGCATCAAGAGCTAATCCCCTATTACATTTAAGGCAAGGTAACACTAGAATCCTCAGTCACAAACACCTTCAGAAGCTTTTTCATCCTCAAATAAACCATTTTCAGGTCTTGGAGATTTGAAGTCTGTGATTAAAATAAGCTTTTACCTGATGTTCTTCTGAGAAAGGATTTGCTGTAGGAATAATCATGTAAATTAAGAGAACAAAAATATCCAGTTACCTACACTAATGAAGGCTTCTTTTTATACCTAAGACAAATTTCACCTTTTTCTCCACATATTTCCAGCCCATTTTTATGAAGGTTATATTCAGGTATGTTTATCACTTTATATCTAAATGCAATCTATTTATCCAATGTATTTTCTAACTTGAAGCTGCTTCTACATAGACAAGCTATTGATAAAATAAATTATTTTTGTGACCAGACATACTGTTTTTCCCAACTGATTTGGTGGTTTTTCAACTATGAAATCTTACCATATATAATGAACATTTGAATTTTTTCAACTTTCAAATTGCATATTTTCTATTCTACTTGTATTGCCTAATACCTTTTTATTAATAATGAATGATACAATATTTGTCACTCATCTCTTGTATCTGACTTTAAAGAAAAGCCATCTAGTGTATCACCATTGCAAAGTAGTATCTTTTAACACTTATATTTATTTTGGATTGTTTGCCTTTTCAAAGGAATTTCATGTTATTTACATTTTAAAAGTTTCTTCTTTTCTTTCTTAAAAAAGAATGTTAAAATTTTGGAAAAAATAACTATGCATCTAACAGTGCATGTTTTTTTCTTCGTTTTTTACTAACATGACAAATATTTTGTTTTAGATTTTTGTTTTTATTGTAGTTGAACTAAGTTTTAATCCTTTTCTTTACTGTGGTTTGGAATGGTTTAAATGATAGTGAATTTATCTCATCTTTGACTACTTTGTATTATTCATGACTGAAGTCTCTAGGCCTGATGTTTTCTGTGTTGATCTGGGGCAGATTATGGAAACACTTGAATAATTTTGAAAAGCTTCCAAAAAGCTTCAAACTTATTTCAATTTTTTGCCTATATTAACAACACTATTAAAATTATGCAGTTAGTAGGGAGTAAGAAATTACAGATTAATTTTTATAAGGTTTCAAAAGTACTCTAACAATTCTATGAACTTTTTCTGTGTATATGGTTAATAACATGAAATTTGTTATATTTTCTTTCTCATTGTGATTTATATTTATTTTTGCTTTTTCTGTTTATTACTTTATGAATTTATCTCATTCTATTTTATTGATATTTACTGTGGCTATAACAAATTAATACAGATTCAAACAATGAAAATCTATTATCAGTCATTCTATAGATCAGAAGTCTGAGATGGGTTTCTTGGGGCTAAAGTAAAGGTATCTACAGGGCTGTGTTACTTTTTAGCTTCAAGAGGAGAACCCATTTTGGTGCTTTCCAATTTCTGGAGACTTCCCAAATTCCTTGAGTTGTAATGTCTTCCTCCATCTTCAAAGCCAGAAACACTGACCCTTTTTCCATTGATGGATCTTCTTTTGACCTTTGCTAGGAAAAGTTCTCGACATTTAAGAAATCAAGTAATCACACATGTGAAGTTTCTTTTACCACATAAGGTCACATTCATAGATTGTGGAATTAGGCTATTAGCATTTTGGGATTGTAGGAACATTATTTGGTTTCTATCTTTGATCTTTCTATCTCCTCTCCTAAGTTACAACATTTACATTTGTGTTATTAGGCTTTTTTTTTTTTAACATCAATAAGATTCTATTTGTTAATTGTGCTTAGCCTTTATTTATTGAGTTTAAGGGACAGAAAACGAGAACATTATTCACTTATTAATTTTTAATCCTACTAATATTTTTGAGCACCTACCTGTGTCCTATTGTAGATAATGGAATTATAACATTGAACAAAATGTTCAAAAAATTTTTTTTCTTTGGAGTCTACATTTTAGTGAGTGTGTAGAAAATAAGCAAATCATGTATAGTATGCCAGAGGTCATTAATGCTATGAAGAAAAATAAAGAGGAGAGGGAAATTGGGAATGCAGGCCAGAGGGTAAAGATTGCTGTTTTGTGGAGATGTTCTACTTAATAGGTGACATTTAAACAAAAACGTAAAAAAAAAAAAAAATTGAAGACGTGAGACATAAATGTATCTAGACACTACTGGAATCAGAAGGAACTCCAAATACCAAGATGCAGCTGAAATTTGCTTGACAAACTAAAGAAACATAAAGGGAAGGAAAGGTAGAACAAGCAGCAGAATTGTGAGAAATAGGGTTGAAGACAGAGTTGGGGACTAGATCACAGGACTTTGTTGGATTACTCCAGGGCTTTGTTTGTTCATTTGAGATGGAGTCTCCCTTTGTCACCCAGGCTAGAGTGCAGTGGCGCAATCTCGGCTCACTGAAACCTCTGCCTCCCAGATTCAAGTCATTCTCCTACCTCAGCCTCCCAAGTAGCTGGAACTACACCATGCCACCCCCCACTGGGTAATTTTTGTATTTTTAGTAGAGACGGGGTTTTGCCATATTGACCAGGCTTGTCTCTAACTCCTGCTCTCAAGTGATCCACCTGTCTCAGCCTCTCAAAGTGATGGAATTACAGGTGTGAGCCACCATGCCTAACCTTACTCCAGGTTCTTGTAAGTTTATCTTTTATTCTGAGTAAAATTTTAATTATTGAGCAGAGGGTATTGAACTGAAGACCATGATTTACTCTGTTTTTGAAAATGTACGCTGATGGCTTTGTTGAGAATAGTCTGCAAATGAGGACTGAGAGAAGCAAAGATATCAGAAAGGAGGTCGCTGCAATAATCCACAGGAGAAATATTACTATGATGAACAGTAATGTTAGCTATAGAAGCAGGAGAAAATGTGAATGATTCTAAGCCTACAAGATTTGCTAATAGACCCAGTATTTGGTATTCAAAAGATAAATTCAGTGGGTGGTCGCATTAAGAGGACTATGACAGGAACAAGTGTGGGGAATGAAGGTGGGAGGAAGTGTCATGATTTGGGTTTTTAAATGTTATGTTTGAGACATCTCACAAATATCCAAGATTTGAGAGAAGCAGTTGAGTAAATGAGTCAAGAATTCAGGTGTTTAGCCTTAACTGAAGACAGAAATTTGTAAGCACTACAGATCGTATTAAAGCTAGGAGAATGGATAGCAGAGGTATAAAAGAGGTTCAAGAGGTAATACTGGTAACTCCAATATTTAGAAATTACAAATTTGAGAAAGCAAAAATTATAGATTAGGTTAAAGAAGAATAAAGAAAATCAGGCTGACAAATTACAAGTTAAAAGAAGAGTTTCAAAAAGAAAGTGTGGGCAAATGTGTTAAATGCTTCCGTTAGGTAAAATAAATGATAATTCGGAATTCATGATAAGATTTATTAACATAAGGTTCTTATCAACTTTAAAAATCTGTTTTTATGGAATAGTACCAGCAAAATCCAGATTGTAATGGATTCAAGAGAAGTAGAGTAGGAGAAATTAAAGATGTGAATATTGAATATAGAGCCTAAAGTAGTTCTTGAGAAGTGAAACATGGTGTGGAAAAAGGAAGAAATTTAATGATGGCTGTAAGAGTTTTCTTCTTTACAAGTACAAAGTTGATGACAGATTATAATAAGATGGGAGGGTCACAGTAGTGGACTATTTTTTAAGAAGTATTTTCTTTTCTTCAAAAGAAGTGAAAAAAGGCAGATTGTACGTATTTTTTAATAGAAAATGTCACAAAAAAACTTGTATATTAATGAAATACTAGTAATAGATATGTAGCACTTAAAATGTGCCAGGCTTTATGAATTTATGTATGAATCAATTTAGTCCAGACAACAAACTTATGAGGTCGGCACTATTATTTGCTTCCCTTTTAGCTAGATGGGTAAAACTGAGAAAAAACTTAAGTAACTTGTTTAATTTCACACTGCTAATAAGTTGCAGAGCCAGAATTTAAGCCAAGTTAGATCAGCTCCAAGGTACAACACTTCTTTCGTGTAGTAGGGGGAAAGAAAGATGACTCAGAAAAGAGAATGGACATTAATTGAAGGAATAATTTTTATTAGGCACTGTTATGTCTTCAATATTTGTGTCTCTTCCAACATTTATGTTGAAATTGAATCCCCAATGCAATAGCATTACAAGGTAGAGCTTTGAATAAGTAATTTAGTCACGATGGCAGAGCCCTAATGAAGGGAATTAATAATCTTATAAGAGAAGTACATGTGAACTTTTTGTCCTTTTTGCTCTTCTGCCACCCACGATTTGAGGACATAGCATTCGTGACCTCAAGAGGACATAACAACAAGGTACCGTGTTAGAAGAAGAGAGATCCACCCCTATCTGACACCAATGCCATAATCTTAATCTTAATCTTAATCTTGGATTTCCCAGCCTCCAGACTGTGAAAAATAAATTTCTGTTCTTTACAAACTACTGAGTCTGAAGGTATTTTTCAAAGCAGTAAAAGAGATTAAGATATGCACAGAGACAGAATTTAGTAATCAAATGGAAAGGTTGCCTTATATAGGAGAAAGTACAGTTTATCCACAGCAATAACAGGAGGAGCAGCACGTAACGATGCCATCGCCGATGTGTTGACAGGGATTATTTTGTACAGATGTGGAAGTTGTCTTCTGATTGTTTCTATTTTCTCGGTGAAATAAGATTAAAATAAAAGTCATAAGCCAAGAGTGGAAATGAGATGAGATGTTGGATAGTTCACAGGAGAGAAGAACATGTAGGTACTTACTTAGGAGAGTGGAAATGGAGAGAACTAAACCAATATGGCATTACTACAGGCACCCTTAAGGGAAATGCTCCATAAATTGATATTTATGAATTTAAAGTAATACCATTCAACATGTTTCGATGCTTTTGACATACAACTGCATTGGCACAGGTGATGTCTGGCTTTAGTCTGCTACAACCATTCAGAAAAAAAAATTGGCACACATTTTTCCTCAGTCTCAACTAACATCTCCTCATTATCTATCTTCACTTCCACCTCAATCAAATGAAGTTAAAGATAGACAAAAACTTGACTTTTGAATATGACTCTATTAATTCCCAGGAGAGAAAGAATGTATTAAATGTGACTGCTATGTGTCTCTTCTCTTTGGGTAACCAATTTCATCTGTAATATTAGATTGGTGCAAATAGAAGGTTGGAAGTTTTCTCAGTTTTAGTAGGCAATGTTAACAGTGGTGAAGACTTTCATTAATGAGTCATTCTTTCATGTTATTTAAATCTATTCTCTTTCCCACATTCTGTCTCTCTTTAAACTGAAATTATTTGTAAGGTTTTTTTTTTTCAGTTTTGTACCCTTGTTTTTGTGAAGGAGGAAAAGGGAATGTTTGTGGGATAGCTATTGCACTAATTTCTAGAATGTTTGGTATATAACTAATGTGGTAATTTTCAATGGTCATGTTATAAGGCTATTTTTCTACTTATTTATTTTTTATTTTACTACTACAGATATATGTTCATTACTAGATTTTGCTTTATTCACTTGTTTATTTTTTGAAGGAATAAGCTATGTTATTAGTTTGATTAACTCATACAAGAATTTTTGAAATTATCTGTTTAATAAATAAGACTCTCCAAAAAATACGAATATCACAGATATGCAGCTCTGTGTCATTGCCTATAGTTCTGTTCTTTTAAAATTAACACATTTGACTGTCTGAATTTGTCTTGTTGAGAGTATGTTCTCAATCTAATGTTTGACTTCATATTCCTGTTTTTGAACATTGGAGCTGCATTTGTCCATCAAAAACCTCTTAGCAATTCTGTTTTGTGTATGTGTTTTTACCAAGGACTATTGGGATTGATTAGGGTATCATATTTTCTTATTTTTTGATATACTTAAGAGTCTTTTGTTGGTGTTTGTAGAAATAAAATAGACATGCTGTCGCAATATCTATTGAAAAATTCTTAAAAATGCCTGGAGAAAATATATCATTTTAAAAAGCGCATTGTTAAGATTTGAAAATTAAAGAAATCCTTAGAGGCTACTAAAGTGGTTTGTGGTATATACAGAAGTAAAATATGTGAAAATCAAGGCAAAGGGCCAAGAAAGAGAAATGGAAGTATTTAGTTGTAAAGTTATTATAGAATTCATTAAGTACTATCGGTTAAAGGTAGAATGTGTTAAGTTAAAGCTACATGCCATGAATCTTAAAGCAATCAAAACAGCAGACAAATTGTTGTTAATTAGATAGCAGGGGAGAAGAAAGAAATCACAAAAACTGCTCAACAGAAAGGAAAGCAGAAAAAGAGAAAACAAAGTATCAAGAAAAGACAGAGACCAGAATCAGTGGCCCGTGCCTATGATTCCAGCATTTTGGGAGGCTGAATCAGGAGGATTGCTTGAGGCCAGGAGTTCAAGCCCAGCCTGGGCAACATAATAAGACTCTGTCTCTACATAAAATTTAAAAATTAGCTAGGTGTGGTGGTACATGTCTGTAGTCCTAGCTACTTAGGAGGCTGAAGTGGGAGGATTGCTTGAGCCCAAGAGGTTGAGGTTGCAGTGAGCTATGATCTCACCATTACACTCCAGCCTGGGCCACAAAGCAGAAGTGTGCCTCAAACAAACATATAAACAACAACAAACAGAAAATAAGAAACAAAAATTAATTGTAATACAGTCAGTTTAAATCTGATCATATCAATTAATTATATTAATTGTAGATGATATAAACAATCTAATTAAAAAGCACGGATTTCCACAATGAAAAAGCAAGGCCCTACTATATGTTATGCACAAAAAACCCATTTTAAATATCTAGATACAAATAGGATAAAAAAATAGCGGCAAAATTTGTATCAGGCTAAGCTGCTAAAGATGGACTGGCTGGGTTAATATCAGATAAAAGTAGATTTCAGATCAAATAATATTACCAGGAATAAAGAGAATCATTTCATAAATGATAAAGAGGTAAATTCATCAAATGGACATAATCTTAAACATTTACACATTTTAGTAGCAAATACATGAAGCAAAAACCTCATAGGACTAGAAGGAGAAATAAACCAATTATAATTATATTAGAGATTTCAACATCTCTCAGTAGTTGATATAAGAAGAAGAGAAAATATTAGGATGGTAGACTTAAATAAATTCTAACAACCAACTTGACCTAATTGTTAACTATATTTTATTCAACAAAAGGAGAAGACATATCATTTTCAAGTGTATGTGGAATAGTCTCCAAGATAGGCCATATTTTGGAGATCCCTACAAAAACTCTTCATAACTCGAATCTTTCCCACCAACACTAGAGAGAAGAGCAAGTAAAACTGCCTTGATTTCCACTTAGTATATGAGTGATATGCAGATGCAATAATGTGGATCCTAGCTGTCATGAAGTTTATTTAATATTATAGAACTGTGGCTTCCTAATCTGTATGACAGTAATGATAACGTATAATTGTCTATCAGATTAACACAAAAGTTAAGTGAAATTGCATTAAAGTTTCTTTCACATAAATACTACACATATTTTAATCTCAAATAAAAATATCTGTCTCATGACACAGACACTAAAATCTCTCTCAGTGACACTATTTTCATTTTCTTTGTACCTTTGTCTGCTATTTCTAATCATACACTATTGGGAGCTATAATTTTCACAAAAGTACTAAATTCTCTTTCATGGAAACAATCCGGAAGAATTAAGAACATAGGATACTTTGGTTTCAAAATTAAAAAGTCTTTCAATCCATATTCTGTTATTTATTTGAAATTCATGATTGAAATATTCCTACTAAAATCAATCAAGTTCAGTGTTCTCATCTACTCCTTTTTTTGGACAATCAGGATCCTGAATTTCCACTATTAGATAGGTTATACATGTCAATTTTTTTTTCTTAAGTTAGTCATTTATCTAAAAAAAATCTATTTTACAAAGATAAAGTGCTTTATTTTTATTCATTCATAATATGCAGATATTAAATTCGTTTTTCAAAAATTAATGGTAGAAAGATAATTTAGATAGCAAAATGTTTACAAAACAATATGTAAAGTGTAACTCTTGGATATATGTAAGGAAAAAGCTTTGTGGCATACATATCAAAATATTGATAATGAATAGGGCAAATGATTCTTATTTTTGTGATTATTTGTATCTTTGCATATTTTAATATAAATGTATATTACTTTTGAAGAAAAAATGCAACCAAGATATATTCAAATTATGGAAAAAATTTTATGGATTGAATAACAGAATAGGTTGCGTTCATAACCATCAAATTAGACAAACATGTAATCAGTTCAATCATGTGTCTTATTTTCTCCAGAACTGACTTGATGTTTGATTCACTTAAATTGATTCACATTTTTTTTTCTACTATCATGTAGGCAGTCTCCTAGAAGTGCTTTTGAAAGAAACCCTCTGCCTATTAAACCTAGTTTCCTTTGTTTTTAAAAAGTAATTTTTCAGAATTCATTTCTTGCTACAGGTGCTGCCTTATGAATATACCATTTGCCCATTGGGCATTCAAGTGGTTAACAGAGTAAATCTCTCTAATTATAGAGGAAATCAAGATGCGTTGACAGCTCTGCTATTTTGGGGGAGTGACAACCCTGGGTGCCTGCCACATTCTGACATTCCAGCTACACTTGTTAGTATTAGAAATTCTTTGTAGGTGGCTCACTGAAGAAAAAAGTGGCGTATATTTTGTCAGATTTGTCTGCTCAGCTGTGACATCAATTCTCCCTCACATTGCTCCAGATTCAGAGTCCAAAGAGTTAGAAAGAGAATAATGCATTTTATTGCTACAAGGATCCTTTCCTCTCAGAGTTAATATGGAGTTGCCATAAGGGCATCAGGGTGGGAAACAAGGAGTCTGGGTTCTGGCCTTGGTCTGCTTTAACAGATAGATATAACAGATGTAATAGATGTAACTCTCTTGTGTAATTTGATAGGGCTTTACTTTCTCATTAGATAATTAGATTAAATCTTCTCCAAGCTCCAATTGGGATCTGAATTTCTGCGATTTTATTTTTAGTTCATTTATGGATTTGGGAGGAAATTCGTTTACTAAGTCTTTAGGACATTTACGTTTCTCTTAAGACAATAACTTTGGTATATTTGCAAGGCTAGTTTTCATGACACATTTTCTCTCTCTTAATTCACACATTTCATTTTAAATATCATCAGAAGAAATAATTTCTCACACAAAAGACTTTGGATACTTTTATAAATATTGCTTATAAAAAGCTTTTCATCATTTAATAGGTACGGCTAAAAAATAGGCATGTCTACATAGATTTCTCTATATCATATATCAGATTTATATCTCTATATCATATATCTATAATCTATATCTGTTTATCAATACACACACACACACACACACACACACACACACAATTATGAAAAACCTGTGTGAACTTTTCTCCTATGTTTCAACAACCTCTAATAGATTGAAAACTTCATTTTGTGAATAGTGAATAGTATTGTTGCTTCATGAATCAAACAGGAAAATTTATGAAATATATTTTCATATGCTTCTCAGATTCCTAATTTATTTCATGAAATTTTGAATAACTAAGAACATTACAGTTAATTTTGCTAAAATAAAATATGATGAAAGATTTAAAGTTTTTTCCATAGCACACACGATTCACTTACTATAAATAAAACAAAATTCTCAGAAATGTGTGAAAATTTTGAAAAATAATTTTATATTTAATATTGCATTTCAAAGTTTTAAAACATCAACAATGTATGTTTAGCTCTAAAATATATACACTGGTTTATTTTATATATTTTTTAAACCTGAAGTCAATTTAATGATCAAAATATGAATACAAATAACTTTAAGATAACTATATATGAACAAAGATATTGAAATGGTAAAGGAAAATTGTATGGAATTAAAAGGTGATTTATTAGAATCCCTTTTTTTGTTTTGTTTTGTTTGTTTGTTTTTAATTATACTCTAAGTTCTGGGGTATATGTGCTATACAGAACTTGCAGGATTGTTAACATAGGTATACACATGCCATGGTGGTTTGCTGCATCCATCCCCATGTCATCTACATTAGGTATTTCTCCTGATGTTAGCCCTCCTCAATTCCCCCAACCCCTCTATTCCCACCCTAGCTCCCTCACCCTCCAACAGGCCCCAGTGTGTGATGTTCCCCTCCCTGTGTCCATGTGTTCTCATTGTTCAACACCCACTTATGAGTGACATGTGGTGCTTTGTTTTCTGTTCTTGTGTCAGTTTGCTGAGAATGATGGTTTCCAGATTAATCCATGTCCCTGCAAAGGACATAAACTCATTCTTTTCATGGCTGCATAGTATTTCACAGTGTATACGTGCCATATTTTCTTTATCCAGTCTATCATTGATGAGCATTTGGGTTGGTTCCAAGTCTTTGCTATTGTAAACAGTGCTTAAATGAACATATGTGTGTATGTGTCTCATTTCTATAAAGCTTTTCAAAGTTAGTTAAAAAAAAAAAGAACTCATTAACTTTGGTAGGAGATCTTGAATATGTGGCAAATATTTAAATTCATTAAATCAATAATCCAGAAGAAAATTAGAAATCATTTAGTACATCTATAAGTATCCAAGTAGGACTCACTTAATTACTCCAGTTAATGGCTAATGTCTTAAAAATATTCTCCCAATAATCACTGTTTATCATGTCTAAAATGTGAAAATTTGACAAATGAGTGTTAGATGCTTTAAAGATAAAATTAGTCAAATTCAGGTCACTCTTATTTCACTACAATTGAATCCCAGAAATATGTATTATGGCTTGGAATTCATGTGTTTTTCAAATAAGAAAATAATATCACTTGTTTTCTTCTGTAGCAATATATATATATATATATATATATATATATATTGCTCGTGCTGCAATCTCCGCCTCTCAGGCTCAAGCGATTCTCCTACTTCAGTCATTAATTTTTGTATTTTTTAGTAGAGATGAGGTCTCACCATGTTGGCCAGGCTGGTCTCGAACTCCTGATCTAAAATGATTCACCCGCCTGGACCTCCTAAAGTGCTGGAATTTCAGTCATGAGTCACCATGCCCAGCCAAGAAAATTTTTTATTAATTAGTTTTTCCTTTTCTTGTCATGCTTCAGCTTGTGTTACTTGAGCTATTATTTATTTTTATTTTTACATTTCATGCATCACCATACTTCTTTTACTCACTGTAAACAAGAGGCACATCTATTCCAAATGGTCAGAATAACATTCATAGTGAAAATAACACCACCAGCTACCATGCTTGTTTAGAAAATTTTGTACTTTTTTTAGAAGGATAATATATGTTTGAATTGTTTGTGAATCCCTTTGTCATACATTTATTTTTTTCAGAACAAAAATCTCCCTTTAGATGTGTGGTAGATGTTAGCACTGGAACAAAATCTCCACTAACCCCCTTGCCCTTGACCTCTCCTTGTAAACTTGTCTTGATCTTCTTTTGCAGTTATATATAATTCTCAGTCCCTGGGGTCAGCCCTATTTTGCCCAACGGGACCCCAGGAGAGTGCCGAAAAGGATTTGTGCAGTCGGGTTTTGTCTCTTGTATCCTTTTGCCATTACAATGGGAATAGCATACTTAAGTTATTCTTCTGGTCTTAGAAGGGTAAGAGAAAAGATAAACTAAAGTAGAAATGTCCCGGAGTAGAATGAGTCAGCCAGCCCTCTGACACAAGATCAGCCTTGGCTGAGGTCAGGTAACTTCTAGCTGAAACCTAGACCTGTGGGAAATCAGCACTCATTGTAGTATGTCACTGAGGTGTGCGGTTGTTTGCTATACATTAGTTTGTGGTGACAGCAAACTTATACAAGATCTTTTCAAAGTCATCAGCCATATCAATAATACTAATAGCAAGAATGGCTGTTTCAAAAATATTTTTTCAACAGAAGAACTATTGCCCTAGCATTGTGTCAAATCAATTGTGAAAGCATTATTTCACATTTAAAAATTTTGTGATGAAATTCTGAATTTGTCCGTAGTACCACATTTTAGATCTGTGCTGTGCAACATGTTTCTGTCAGCCCAATTTTCTGAATGAAAATTGTCTTCTTCAATTTTTCTCACTTTTGTTGTTAACTAAAAAAGAAAAAATTCAAGGTGACATTATAATTTTTAAAAACACTGAGGATGTTTTTGTTTAAAATTTGAACTAAATTTTTTTTTTTACGAATAGGTATTTGGAATTTAATATGAATAACCGAGTAGAATACTATTCAGATCAAATATACATTTAATATTACATCAAAAGTTCTCCTTTCTCTATATTTTTAACATTTATTAGTATAATATTTAACATATAATAATAGATAGAAATAAATAGATAGAGATTTTTTAACATGCCTATCTCTCTCTAAGGGAGCAAAATATGTCTTTCTCATTCTAAGAGACAAAGGTGTGAACAGATGTTTATTTTGGAATTCATCAGATTAATTCAGTAGTTTGTGAAAGGTTGTACATACAGGAAGGCAAACATTAAAAAAACTGTAGTTTCTAGTTTGATTTACATTTTTGGAAGCATAAAAATATATTCACCTAGACAACTTTTTCTCATTCTGAATACACACTTCTTTTCAGGTTGTGGAGGTACAACTTCAGCTCTAAGTATTATAAGCAGTAAATGTTAATACTTTAAATTTCAAATATTCTTTTTGCAGCTAATACTGAGTATCTGATAATATTTTTAAGCTTTCAAAATTTATTCTAAAACATGAATTTGATGTGACTGTGAGTGTTCTTTGGCAAAAAAATATGACTTCTATTTGAGAAATTTTATAAAAAATAAATTATATCGATGGTGAATTATCCTTTTGACTTTTGCTTTCAATCTGCTGAAACTGTTTAGAAGCTGGCTGTATTGCTGGAAAGGACAAAAAAAGCAAATAGTGATATTTTTAAACTTGTAGCCACATTTTAAGCATTTAAAAAACAATGCATATGACTATGTAGGAAAAATTAGTGTATGGAGAATTTATACTGTTCATTCTCATGAATTAGATCATGTATTTTAATTCCTCAGTGATGCAGGATTCTTTGCTCCTTAGTTCAGCTAAGATCCAGGTTCTCCTCACACAACCAGGAAAAATTAGGCACGCAGGCACATTGAAAGGTAAGGAGAGTGGGATTTATTTAAAAAAAAAAGCTCTCAGCAAGAAAAAGGGTCCTGTCAACAGGCTCCCATCACACAGACTGAATATTAGGCCACCACACCAGCTGAAGAGGCCAAGCTCCTCTCCCCTGCATAAGGTGTGAATCCCCTGTGGCTCTGCCCCATTCTCCCAGTGCACAGGTGGGCTCCCAGTCCCTTGTGGGGACGTCCAGACAAGGCCCTGGGCAGGTTCTCTCATCAGCACAAAAGCATCTGATACTTGTGGGATGGGTTGGAGATTCTCCAGGGATCCTCCCTTATCTGCCTCCTGCATCTATCAAAAGTATGTTCCAATCTGGAAAACTATGAAAAATTGCACATTACTATATATCATGCTTTGTGTACTGTCACAATGAGAGCTAATATTTTTGATAGGATAAATTTAGATATGTTATATATTTATGGCTTCTTTCCAGAGGCGAATTGTAAAATAAATATTTTGAATGAATAGTATTAAAAAGTTAATTTACTGACTTCTCTGTTTACTTCTCTCTCTCTCCCACTCCCTCTCTCTCTCTCTTTTCATCCCAGCAAATAGTGCTAATTCAAACAGTTGCCAAAGAGAAGAATTGGAGATAACTAATTTTTTTCTATATGTTCATCAGTGCTATTATTCTCTCCTTAAATAGCTTTTAGGTTCATTTACTAGCCCCCATTTATTTTTAGTCCAGATCTACTATTATCTCTTATTTGCATTTTATACAACAGTTTCCTAAAACATTTGTCCTTTCCTCACTGCAATCCAAATATTTTTTTGTAAAATGTAAAACTATTCGGGTCAGATTTTCTTACTTTATTTTTAATTAACTCCTATGGCTAAGTTTGATACCCCTAGTGTCCCCAGAACACCCTGTATGAATGCAGTATAGCATACGTTGTATGGTATTTTGGTCTTTATTTGCATACTTCTTGCTTTAATCCTAACTAAATTGGAAACAAATTGATGGGAGGTCCAATGTCTCATTCACCATTTTATTTTCAGTTCTTAACACAGTGTCTGGCAAATAGCATATGCTCATTAAACATTTATTGATTGAACCAAGCATTCATATTGTTTTGGCTTCCTATAGTTTTCTTTTTCTTTAAAAATTAAAATCACCTTGCATAATATATATGTGGTTGAAAACAAAACATGACAAATAAAATCAATGAATATTTTATGATCAAAATAATATTTTTTGTCTTATCTCTCTTCTTTCAGTAGTTACCTTTACCAACTTTCTGTTTTAAGTATATCTTATGGTTACCTCAATTTTCTAACTACTATGCTAATACACTTTTTTGTTATTCATCAATTATGTACATTTTTTGTGTGTTCCCATATGATGGTTGAAAACCTAGCTTACTCAAACAACCTGCTGCCTCTTATTCCTGCTGGTTATCTCCTGACATATTTATATCAGTATTTTCAGAGCCTCTACTAGTCACTTCAGCTTTCAGACAAAACAGTATTATATATTCATTTTCCTTTTCAATTGAATACAATATAACTTTATTTTCTGTTTTTAAGATGATTATAAATTATTCCCCCTTCACTCTCTTTTACATCTCCTTTTAATATTCCATGTCTTTTGTTAGCTGATTTACTTTCATATTTTTAAGGTAGATACAATTCATATTTTTTTGATATCTATGTTTTGTGGTTTTCTTTTCCAGTCATTGAACAATGATCCTTCAGTCATGTTCTGATGCATTCTATTTTTTACTCTGCCATTGCGGTATTTTAATTTTCTTCATAGGCACTTTATTCTACTATGTGAATATTTGAAATTCCCCTTTCCCAAATCCAGAAATCCCCCCTTCAATCTCCTCTTAAAAGCCTGTGTCATCTTGTCAAAGTTGATATTATCATTTTATGGACCTGCTGATCTTTGATCCTGAAATCTACACTTTTCTTGATAGCACATCTTTTTCTACAGTAACTTTGATAGAGTAAATCTTTAAACAATTTCTAAGAAATGTACATGGGTATAATAGTTCTGAATACTAAAAGTTTCTTTATTCCTGAAATGCTTTTATTTTTCCCTTCCACTTGAATTATATTTTAGGTGGATACATTAGTCTACATTCTCTCTCAAATTAGGTCTTTTTTCTTTTTTTCCTCCTAGTTTTTCTAATATATAATAAAATTAAAATTGTATAATTTTTTATTATATATTGTATTGTTTTTACGTATGTAGACATTATGGAATGGCCAAATCAAGCTAATTAATGTATCTGACACCTCATATGTTTATTTTTTGTGGTGAGAACATTTAAGATTTACTCTCTTAGCAGTTTTCAACGGTGCAACACATTATCGTTTACTATAATCACCATCCTGTGCAATAGATATCCAGAATGTATTTATCCTAACTGAAACAGTGTACCCTTTAACAAACATCTCCCTGTAGGTCTTGTTCCTGCTGTTATACCAAAGAATTTTGTTCATGGGCATTAAGGTGCTAGACAGATTTCTGTTCTTTTGTAAGATATTCGTGTACTCGTTTCCCTGCTTGCCCTTTTCTTACATTCTAAAAGCTCTAGAATTTAATTTTGATCAAGGTGATCTAGAATAGTGCTAACTCATACAATAGCCACTAGACATTTGTTGGTATTGAGTACGTGAAATTCGGCTAAGGCAACTGATGCAAAGATCTTTACATTTTATTTTAAATATTTAATTTAAATTTGTATTGGATACTTTATCCAGTTATTAAATACTTTTAAAAATATTTAGAAAAACGTGTTCCTGTAAAGCTATTTTTTAGCTATAGATTTATAACATCTAAATATAGATTACATACTTTGTAGAAAAATTTAGTACCCAAATGAAATGTGCTGTAAGTACAGTGAATTTTGAAGATTTAGTATACAAAACTTAACTGCAAATATCTCAATAATTCAATGTTAATTAGTGAAGTTATGATATTTTGGGTATAGCTGGTTTGAACAATGTATCAGCAAAATTAATTTTAACCTATTTCTTTTTGCTTTTCAGAAGTGACTCCTAAATATTTAAAATTACATATGCAGCTCATATTGTATTTCTATTTGGCCAAGAATCATCTAGAATTCAGAAAATAATGTCCCACATAAGGGTTTTGTTTGTTTGTTTGTTTTTAATGTGTCAGGGTGAGCACTTTCAATAGATTCTGGAAAAATTTTTCTCCAATTTTTATTCAATAAATTTGTCTTTACTGCTATCCAACTAAATCTACTTTTCTTATGTTATCTCTGCAACTTTCAAAAATCAGATAAAATCAGGGTCTTATGGTTTTTTTCTCATATGTTTCATTTATTGTTCTTTTTTGTTCTAAATATTCTTTTAAAAAAGTTTTCAGCTCTTTTACTGAACATTTGACTTTAGTTCTTATTCTAGAACTTTTTTTTTAATCTTCCAAAGTTGAGATGCTGTGGTTTTCAAATATTGCTAATAATACAAATTAAAATTTATGATTTGTGTGCTCATCTGTTTGCTAAAGTTCTTTGCTCTTTATGATTTCAGTATATGAGTTTGTGTTGATTATCTCAGTTTTTCTCTTTGAAACTGCAATCTTGTAAGATATTGGAGGCTTCTGAATGTCCATTTATTTTTATTATTATAGTAACATAAAATCTGGGCTCAATTACTGTATATTCAAGCATGAATTGTGGACTTTTTTAAGAGAAGAATTCTTTAGTCCAGTTACTGACTGATTGATTATTGTTTGATGATAAAGTGCCAATCTATTTGCCTGCAGTGGTTCCTGAGGAAGACAATGTTGCAGCTGTTCTATATAGACTTTCAAACTATTCATTGTTTCAGTGCCCTTCTGACTTGACCTTGCTTTGTTTGGGTGCTCTTGCCTTCTTCAGGGTTCGGCAGGTCAGAAGGCTTTCTCATTGCTGATTTAATTCTGTCACTTTGTCTTTGATTCATCAGGCTCCACTTCTCACCTGATTTGCATCATCTAAACACTTCTTATTGCTTTGAGTTGGTTTTTAAACTCTTTACTGAACTTTTAGGATATCATAGGAAAGGAGACGAATGAATATGCTCAGACCATAACCCTGGAGTAGATTGTCATTAAAAGTTGGATGGTCTACACTGTGTTGTCACCTCTGAAAAAATGTAATTTTATCCAGGGCACTTTAGTGAAGAGGAACTAGAAATAAAGTTTAGTTATTCTAGCCCTTAGGATTAAGAATATTTTGTTGAAATGTGATAATTCATTCCCTATTACATTTTATTTTGTCATTGTCCATGGTATGTTCAACTTTTCAAAATAATACTGTTCTTTAATTACATCTTTAAAGTAACAGTAAAGTTGCAAGCTTAAGGACATCTTTGAAAAATGACTAAGAGCAAGGGAGAGGTTTAGGCTAGAGACAATGTATTTAAAAATTTAGAAAAAATATCTATCACACTAAGATTCTACCAAAGGAAATAAAAACGAATTAGCTTGCAAATGAGTGAAGATACCTTTTTCTATTAGATATATATTAAGCAAAGAAAAGTTGAGTGAAATTTAAATGCATTTTATAATTGTTTGCTAAAACAATAAAATTACCTGATCATGCAGTCATTAGCAGCTTTGAGAAGTTTGCTCTGAATTAATTCATCTCTGTTGGCAAATAATTACAAAGGTTCCTAACTTTTAAAGTATGAAAATTTTATTTAATAAAGTACTCTATTCAAAATTGGACTATGGTCAGCATAACTAATAAAACAAAGAGACCATACTTTCATTCAAGTGTCAGGCCATTATTGTCTGGAGTTCTAAAAATTTTTTAAAAACTTTTATATCATATGTTGTATCGTGCCGAGAACAAGGGTTGTTTCACTTCAAAAATTTATTTTGGGGAAGTTAAATGAGTCCATTAAGAGGTTTGGGCTAATGACAATGTGGTTCAAATTTAGATCCTTCTAACTTTTTAACAATAATAAATTTTGGAATGATCTTCTGTAAAAATATTGTTTTCAGCTGCTTTTTTTTTGTATTTTTTAATGTGTAAACATTGTTACTGTCATGGAAAATAAAAATTGTACAAAATTTGTATATTTTCACTTATAAGTTGTCTTTATTATAACAGCTTCTACTTACATTTAGTGTGAAGGTAATATAACAGTGCAGTGATGGATTCATAGAACATCACAGTAGTAGTAAAGATTGTTATCTAATAATCAACAGATACTTCTCCTTTTTAACAGAGCCTAAATCTGTCAGAGATGACAGGTATCCTGTTAAAATCATGTATTCTGTAGCAATAATTGAAGAAAAGGGTAGTCCAAAAAGATGTGAATGAAAGTCTATATCTGAGCCTTCCAAAAAGTTTCAGAAGACAGATTCAGCTAGGTGGTACTTCTTTTTTTTTCTTTCCTGGCTGAATTATAGAATTTCCAACTGAGGCTACAGTTGCCTTCTTAAAACTGATCATAAGGAAGGGACACAGAATCACATGGACATTAGCCCAGAGATCTTTGAGTTGCTACTTTAGATTAGGACTGACTGCTTTCATTCTTTTTGTTACTTGAAAAAAATAAACCTCAATCTTATTCAAGTCACTATTATTCTAGAGTTCCCTTGTATTTCTCTTTCCATTTTTAAAAGGTGTCCCAGGCGAATCACATGAACCTGTTTGAGAAACCATCCCTTCAAGTGTTCTATTTGGTCTATCCACTAAAGGCATGGTGACTTGGCTAAAATAATTAGTACCACTTCAGAAAGTAACTTTACAAATATAATATATATTTTTTGTGACTCAAGTTCTGAAAATGTCTAAATGTCCCTTGTGTGATTCTTTTAAATGTGATATTTTTCAATAGTTAATTAAACATGATTATAATTTTTTTTTTTTTTTTGAGACAAAGTCTGGCTCTGTCGTCCAGGCTAGAGTGCAGTGGCATGATCTCGGCTCACTGCAACCTCTGCCTCCTGGGTTCAGGCAATGCTTCTCCCTCAGCCTCCCAAGTAGCTGGGATTACAGGCATGCAGCACGATGCCTGGCTAATTTTTTTTGTATTTTTAGTAGAGACGGGGTTTCACCATATTGGCCAGACTGGTCTAAAACTTCTGACCTTGTGATCTGCCCGCCTAGGCCTTCCAAAGTGCTGGGATTACAGGCATGAGCCACTGTGGCTGGCCAGATTATAATTTTTAAAGTTAAAATAATAAGCACTAGTGTTCTCAAATTATCTTTTAATACTTCCTACCAGGTATTGTCAATCAAAATATTTACATCCCAATTGAAAAATGGTATGTGCATATATGTGTTTAGAAATAAACATTTTGAAAAGACAAACGTCATGTGGTGTGAAAATAAATGAACTCATGTATATAAATATCCCGTTAATCTTGTGTTATGTTCATTAATTTCAAATGAAGCAAAGCATTGGTCATAATATCATTCAATGTGTAATATATTAGAAGTCCTGGCCAGGTGCAGTGGCTCAAGCCTGTAATTCCAGCACTTTGGAAGGCTGAGGCGGGCAGATCACGAGGTCAAGAGACCGAGACCATCCTGGCCAACATGGTGAAACCGCATCTCTACTAAAAATACAAAAATTAGCTGGGTGTGGTGGCATGTGCCTGTAGTCCCAGCTACTCGGGAAGCTGAGGCAG
>NW_016107503.1:732680-743869 GCF_001604975.1 Cebus imitator
AAAAAAAAAAAAAAAAAAAAAAAAAAAAAAAAAAAAAAAAAAAAAAAAAAAAAAAAAAAAAGAAGTCCTATGATAAATTTCTCTTAGAGTTTTGCACAGAAAGTGGTTGATATACTTTAAAACAGTAAGAAAATTTTATACTGAAAATTATGTGATTTTAGGTTATCTGCCTATTCTGTCGTAATGCGGACTTTTCTGATAAAAATCTTGGAACTTCCTCTAAAGAGCAAGCCTTGGAAGTTAATTTACAATAGAGAACCCCAGAGACATATACCTAACTCTGGAAGTGTGCATTTACATTTCAAAGAAAGCTGAGACCTGGGACTGTGCAGATACCCCTGAGTTGCAAAACTAAAGATGATGTTTCTAACTTTTCCCAAAAGAAATTTATTTACATTCCAAAAGGTGATATTAAGAAATCAGAATCTTCCCAAGAATGAAAGGCTTTCCTCCCTACTTGCAGGAAGAGAGGACAGTGTTTCTATAAACAGCCAAATTCATTTTTTGGTGTTTCTCACCTATAGTAAAGACCCCTATTACATGTGGGTGACATCTGGTTCTCATCATATTGCTCTGGTGGCAAGAATGTAACTAATAATAATCTATTTGTTGCTTCTCCAAAAACCTCCTGTGTGCATCTGGGTTATTATCAATAAATATAATTACTGCACACATTCCTTTTAATTTATAGTTGAAAAATGGTTTCTCTACTCCAAATTTAAAACATACTGTCAATGATTTAATAGCTTTTAAACCTTTAAATTTTTGGTCAATTTGTAGGTTTGCTTCACATATAGTGTGAGGTAAATATATACTATATATCTTGATACATGGGTGAAAGGTTGGCTGAACAAAATTTGTTTAAGTGTCTATTTGCACTCCTCTGTTTTGTTTGTTTTTAATTGCTTTACAAAAAATGGGTGGTATTTGACACTGAGGTACATGAGAGAGACCCTGTGAATATCCTTAACTTGTCCCTAATGGTACAGCTGAATACCTAGGGTTCTCAAGACAAAAGCTCAGTCTCCTCATTCTTTCTCCTTCCTTCCCTCCACCATTTTCTTTCCTTATCCTGTTTTTCTTCATCTTTCCTTACTCTTACTTCAATTCCTTTGTTCTTTTTAATTTTCTTTTTAAATGTCTTTGCTTCCTCTTGTACCCGACAGATTTTGGTATATTTTTAGTATTATTGAGTTCCATATATTTGATTATTCCTTAAGATTTTACCTTTGAACTATGGACTATGTAGTGTGTGTTGCAAAATATTCAAATATTTGGAGTTTTCCTATGTATCTGTTGCTATTGGTTTCAAAGTCAATTGCATTTTACTTAAATAATACATTCTTCATAATTTTAGCCCATTGACATGTATTTCTAGCTGTTTTATGGCCAATTGCAAGAGCTTTTTTGGTGAATATACATATGAAAAGAATTTGGATACTACAGTTGTTGAGTAATCTCTATAATGTCAATTAGAACAACATGGTTTATGACATTTTATGTCTTCTATATATTCACTAATGTTTTGATTGCAAATTCTATGTATTGCCCTAAAACAAAAACACAAACAAAAAACAAACCGGGTCATAAAATCTCCTACTATGACTATGGACTTGCCTACTTGTCTCTTTCATTTTGCTGCAATTTACTTCTTGCTTTTTGAAGCTGTGCATTAGGTACTCTACAACATTTACAGTGTCCAGTCTTCTTGATGAAATATTCATATTATCATTTGAAATGTACCTCTTTATCGCTGCTAATACTCTGTCTTAAAGTTTACTTTAATTGATTCTAAACTAGCAGCTTCAGCTAATTTCTTTTCATTCTAACAATATGCAGGAGCTATTTTTTTACATACATTTACTTTTAACCTATCTGTCATTGTACTTAAAGTGTATCATAAACAGCATTGCTTATTTATTTTGATAATTTCTGCCTTTTAAATAGTGTTTTGAATATCTGTATTTAACATAACTATTGGAATACTAGAATTTATATTTAAAATTTAAGCTTCTCCATTTTTTCTTGTTTTTGATTTCCCTGTTCCCTTTCATGCCCTATAGTTTCATTATATAGTTTGTTGTTTATCAAAATCCCGTTTCGAAGTAGCTATTGGTCTTCCAATTATATGTCTTGGTGCTATAGTTTAAATCCTTAAGGTTTTCAGAGTAAAACTATATTTAGTATTGTACCACTCCATGTAAAAGCTAAAATCCTTGCAGTTATAAAGGTGCTTCCCTCCCCCATCTTTATGTTATGATTATTACATGTATTATAATTTCAAACTTAAAACAATGTTATTTTAACTTTTGCTTTTACCAATACTAGGTATTTTACCTGACCCACATTATAAAAAAATTGTTTTTTCAGCTATTTCCCATTTCTGATACTCTTTCTTTATTTCTTAAAATGTAGGTTTCATGCCTGCATGATAAAAAACATGAACAAATTGACATAGAAGGAACGTATCTAGAATAATAAGAGCCATCTATGACAAATCCATAGCCAACATTATGCTGAAACGGCTACACTGTCTAGGGTATACAACCTGTGATTCATTGTCTCACCCTGAGAAATTCAGGAAACGGACATTTGTGGACAGGTTAAGGGGTGGAAAGTTTAATAGAAGAAAGGAGAGGAGAGCAGTTCTATGTGTGTGGTGGTGTGTGTGTGTGTGAGAGAGAGAGAAAGAGAAAGGGAGCGAGAGAGAGTAAGAGAGACATCTGAAAGCAGGGAAGCGGCCAACCACAGCAGATTTTATAGGCAGGCTGGAGAAGGTGGTGTCTGATTTACACGGGACTCACAGATTGGTTTGATTAGGTATGACATTTACATAGCACACAAGGTAGGCTTGTTCCCCACCCGTCTTGTTAGGCAAATGGGCTTTTCAGTTGATCGGGGTCATCATGTCTACTTTTTATTGTACATGTGGCCAACAAAGAGAAGGGAAGATGCAGCCACCATATTGAACATGTTTAGTCTTTTGTTCCTGTGACATTCACTGATGCAAGCTTGCATGTCTATGTCTGCAGCTCAACTTTACGGCTTGCTCTTCAAATGATTTGGGACTGCTTTTCATTAAAGAGAAAAGCTTTACCAAAGACTCTCATACCCTTACTATCTGCCTAAGTGATTTCTTCTTAACTCCTATATCAAAACTGAATGGGCAAAAGCTGAGAGCATCCCCCTTGAGAACTGGAATAAGACAAGGATGCCCATTCCCACTACTCCTATTCAACATAATACTGGAAGTCTTAGCCAGAGCAATCAGGCAATAGAAAGAAATAAAAGGCATTCAAATAGGAAAAGACAAAGTCAAACTATCTCTCTTCACCAATGATGTGATTCTATACCTAGAAATCCCTAAAAACTCTGCCAAAAGCTCCTGAAACTGATAAATGACTTCAGTAAAGTTTCAAGATACTAAAGAATGCACAAAAATTTCTAGCATTTCCAGATACCAAAAATGCTCAAGCCAAAAGCCAAATCAGGAAGGCAATCCCATTTACAATGCCCACACAACCACGAAACAAAATGCCAAAGAATACATTTAACCAAAGAGGTGAAAGATCTCTACAAAGAGAACTACCAAACACTGATGAAAGAAATCATAGATGACACAAGCAACTGGAAAAGCATTCCATACTCATGGAGTGGAGGAATTAATATCATCAAAATGATCACACTTCCCAAAGCATCTACAGATACAGTGTTATTCCTATTAAATTACTAATGTCATTTTTCACAGAATTAGGAAAAAAAAAAAAAACTATTCTAAAATTCACATGGAACCAAGAAAGAGCCCAAATAGCAAAAGCAATTCTAAGTGAAAGAGCAAAGCCAGAGACACCACATTACCCAACTTCAAACTATATATAATATCAGGCTACAGTAACCAAAACAGCATAGCACTGATACATGGCTCACGCCTGTAATTCCAGCACTTGGGGAGGCTGAGGTGGGCGGATCATGAGGTCAAGAGATCGAGACCATCCTGGCCAATATGGTGAAAACCGTCTCTACTAAAAATACAAAAAAATTAGCTGGGCGTGGTGGCGCACGCCTGTAGTCCCAGCTATTGGGAGCCTGAGGCAGGAGAATTGCTTGAACCCGGGAGGCAGAGGTTGCAGTGATCCAAGGTCGCCCCACTGCACTCCAGCCTGGCGC
This sequence comes from Cebus imitator, assembly GCF_001604975.1. Classification (NCBI taxonomy): domain Eukaryota; kingdom Metazoa; phylum Chordata; class Mammalia; order Primates; family Cebidae; genus Cebus; species Cebus imitator. Next base: position 736,848 of record NW_016107503.1, read on the forward strand.
CGGGTGACGGAGTGAGACTCTGTCTCAAAAAAAAAACAAAAGACAAAAAACAAAAAACAAACAAACAAACAAAAAACAGATACAAAGACCAATGGAGCAGAATAGAGAAACCAGAAATAAGGTCACACACCTACAGCCATCTGAATTTTGACACTGTTTATAAAAACAAGCAATGGGAAAGGGACTCATTCAATAAATGGTGCTGGAATAACTGGCTAGCCATATGCAGAAGATTGAAGCTGGACTCTTACCTTTCACCAGGTAATAAATTAACTCATGATGGATTAAAGATTTAAATGTAAATGTAAGACTTTAAACTATAAGAATGCTAGTAATAAAACTAAGAAACGCCATCCTGAACACAGGCCTTAGAAAGAATTTATGACTAAGTCCACATGGACACAGGAAGGGGAACATCACACACCATGGCCTGGGGGATGGGCAGCTAGGGGAGGAACAGCAGGTGGTGGGTAGATTGGGGAGGTACAGCATGAGGAGAAATACCTAATGTAGATGACGGGGTGATGGATGCAGCAAACCACCACCATGGCACGTGTATACCTATGTAGCAAACCTCCATTATCTGCACATGTACCCCAGAACTTAAAGTATAATAATAAAAAAAAAAAATAGACAAGTGGAAATTAATTAAACTAAACAGCTTCTGCATAGCAAATGAAACCATGACGAGAGTAATCAGACAACCTACAGAATGGGTGAAAATATCCACAAACTGTGCATCCAACAAAGATCTATCCACATAATCGTGATCATCTGAGTCAATTCTTCTTAATAAACTCCCTTTCATATATACATATAACCTATTAGTTCTGTCTCTCTGGAGAACCCTGACTAATAAATTGGGTATATATCCAAAAGAAAATGAATTGTTCTACCATAGAAGACACATACACTTATATGTTCATCGAAGCACCATTCATAATAGCAAAGACTAGAATCAACCTAGGTGCCCATCAGTGGTGGATTAGATAAAGAATGTGGTACAATAGGGCATGGAATACTACAAAGCCATTAAAAGAATGATATTATGTCTTTTGCAGCAACTTGGATGCAGCTGGAGGCCATTATCCTAAGCTAATTTACACAGGATGGGAAAACCAAATGCCACATATTCTCACTTATAAGTGGAGGCTAAACAATGGGTACTCATGGATCTAAAGACAGCAATAATAGATGCTTGGGACTACTAGATTGGGGAGGGAAGGGGCCACAATGAAAAGACTCTTGGGTATTCTGTTCAACTACCTGGTTGATGGGGTCATTCCTATTCTAAACCTCAGCATCACAAAATATAACCCGTAACAAACCTGCATATGTACCCCCTCAATCTAAAATAAAAGTTGAAATTATTTTTAAAAATGTTTCCCTCTGATATAACTTCTCTTTCATCTCATCTTACTCCATCTTTTTTACGGGGAAATGTAGGTGCAAGTCTGCTAGTGACAAATTTAGTTTTTGTTAATTTGAACATGCTGTTCCTTATTTTACCTTATTTAGTGATATATATATATATATATATATATATATATATGTATGTATGTATTTTTTTTTCTGTAACAAAAACTATAACGAAGACTGTAACATGGAAAAAATGTTTTATGTTAAGGACAAAAGGGACATAAAATTGCATATACAGTAGAGTAATGACTATGTAAACACAACAAAAATCTACACACGGAATGTCTAGGGGAACATTTAACACCAAAAGATTAACAGTGGTAGCATTTGGGTGGAAAACTTATTCTTTCTAAAATTCCCAAATTTTCCTTATTAAGCAGTAATTCTAATTGCAGTGGGAAATACATTTTTTTAAGTATCCCTCTGGCTGAGCAGTGTAGTGTGGCTGTCAAATAAACATCAGTGGCTTTGACCCTGACTCCTAAAAGGGTGGCAAACACAGCTGCCCCACTCTTTACTTACCCCTAAGAAAACTTATGCAGCTCTGGCTCTGCGGAGAGCATCTGTGCAGCTCCAGCCCTCAAATTTTGCCTTATGCCCTCATCTCATCATCTCTACTCACTTCCAGCTATATCTTTGCCCTTTCCTTCTTAACTCAGGAGGCAGCTTTGAAAGCACAAGGGCCAAAAATAGAAGCCATGAGGTGTCATGTTTTCAAAGAAAACGGTGCCTCAGTTTTGAACACACAGGAACTCAAGTAAAAATCGTTTTCCTGCTGCTGGGTAAGTCATGCTTGGTGATTGCTCTGGTTGGAGATATGTGAAGTTATGTAGCCTTCCTGTTAACCCATGGTTCCAAGCACTCTCTCAACAATTACTCCTATCATGAATTTTCTACCCTGGGTGGGCAATAACAATATCGTTTGATTTCTAGAAGTCCTTCCTCTCTGGGAAAGGAGAGCTATACAGTGGGTGGCATCCTATAGTATCTACCATACATTTGGGAAAGGTGTCCGCTTCTTGGACTTTCAGTTTGAGGAACAAGTCAAAAAATAATTACTTAAAAAAAAATAGTGCTAGAAATTCACACCTATTCCTGCCACTGAACAGGAGTTGTGATGCCTTGCTTTACTCTCTGCCAGCTATGTATTCTTGAGCAAATCACAACCTTATTGTGCCTCAGTTTTTGGATCTGCAATGAGTGCTGCCTGCATAAATGCCTGTTTAGGAACTTAGTTAAATGACGTACCACTCTCTCTGCTTTCAGAAGGCCGTCAGCCAGCTGCACCTCATCTTACTCTGCCTGGGCCTAACTAGAGCCCCTTCCTCTGCCGAGAGAAAACAGGGAAAAGCAGCAAGAGAGCAGACATACCAGGTAAACCGCAGCGATCTATTATCGGCAACGAAACCTCAAACAAACTGAAAATCCTCTGGCTCCCACACCGTATGCCTAAATGCCACAAGTCAGACACAGAAGCCAGGCAAGAGTGACTACCACACACACACAGGCACAGACAGAGTACCACCAAGCAAAAACGGGACTAACACTGCAAGGCGAGCCCCAAAGTGTGGCTTCAGGAACACAGGGAGTCATCTGAAGACCCTCACGTAGCTGTCATGGCAACAACGAACAGTATAAGCTTTCCTTCATTCAGTCTTGTAAAATGAAAACATTAATAGGGAAGACTCAGTAAAATTTGTGGCAAACACTATTAGTAAGGATGCAGTGTGTCTCCTGAGCCACAGCACTCCATCTGCTTCAGCTGAACTTTCAGAAACTACAGGGGAGAGAGATCTATGCATACACACACACATGCATATCTGTATGCACACAGATGTATTTAAATGAAGGTGCATACACTGTGCTAAAATACAAACAACAGAAATCCAAGGTCATATATAAAAAGGCTAAATATAACATATAACACAGGTCTAGAACCAGCTTAGATTGGGAGCTAGGGAAAGGGGTTGTATCATCTGAAGATTATGCACACAATTTGTGTTGGGCAGGGAAGGAATCAGTGTAAACAACTCAGACTCACTTCACAATACTGGCCCACAGGAAAGTGTGATGTATCTCATGTAGCAAAATAGACTCTAACCTTGCTTTTGTACAAACCAAACTTGGTAGACACCCAGGAGGATCGTGGGTTTATCCTGCTGACAGGGCACTGCACCAGGCTGCGGCTAAACTTTCCAGCCCTAGGAACTCACCTGCTACCATCCCCTACCCTCCCTTTTAGGCCCTTGGGGTTGACCACCTAGCCTTACATGACTAATTGCAGTGACTAATTGCATGGCTTCCTGCAAGCAAGGTCCTTCTGTATGTGTCCCTTTCTCTGACCCTAAGACATATGAAAACATTTCTGTAAATGTTTGGCACCCAAGAAACATGACAGTTGAGGATAATGCCACAAGTACACAGGGAGATGCAGTAACAAGACATGCAGGGCGAGGGCAGGGGGCACTGAGCTGCCTTAGCATCTCAAAACCAGGATAGTAACTTCCCATGCATCTAGGGGAGGTAGGAGAAGGGATGAACAGAACTGATGACTTTACCCGCTCCTCAGCAGCATGTTACATTCAAACTGCAGATGTCTTGAGAGCCCCACTATATCCAAAGAGTGAGTCTGGTCACTCCTCTGGCAGAGCTTGGTGCAGTGACAGCTAGAGTTCCAAGGGAGTCTGTTGCACCAAGAGCCCTTTTGAAGACGCTCAGCGAAGTCATTATTTTCTTTTGAGGAGATGTAGAGCACATCGATGGAAAGGCCGTGTCAAAGGATGCTCTCCACCCCAGTGAAGTGATCCAACCCTACTATTATCTCAGTCCCCTCTGAGTTTCTTCCTACTGGCCACCCCCACTGTACCGAAATAGCGGAGACGCATCAGGGTGAGTCGTCAACGGTGGGCAACCAGAAGACCATGTTGGAACACGCGCTGGCAAAAGTCATGAACTTGGGGTTGAACTGCAAGCAGGTAATCGGGCCTATGTGTTTACCGTCCAGCACAGCCACTTTCCTCCCACTCTCTCCGCTCCAGGCATGGATCTTGCCGTCCTCCGAACCAGTCATAACAAACTGAGAGTCTGGGGTGAACGAGGCCTCCAGGGAGACAGCTTTGCTGTTGGCGTAACCCCCAAACGTGTGCAGCACCATCCCCTTGAAAGCATCGATGAGACACAGGAAGCTGCCGTTGGTGGAAATGAGGATGAGCTTGCCATCGTTGCTGAACTTCAGGCCCGTCCAATCACAGGTTTTGTCGTACTGCATCTTAAAGGTGGTGAACGGCCCCTTATCGAAGGAGCGGAGGTCGTAGAGCCTGACCGTCTCGGCGTTGAGCCCCGCGGCCAGGACTAAGCCTTCCGGATCGAAAGAGCAAACCGGCTTCCCCGGGAGGTGCACGAGGCCCTGGCAGTTCGGAGCGCGGAGATCCCACAGGCGGATGGTCTTGTCGAGAGACCCAGAAATGAAAATGTCGTCCACAGGCGACACGGCCAAGGCCACCACCTTCTTGCTGTGCCCCGGGAAGTATCTGATGTACTTGTTGTCATGCAGGGACAGGTACCGAATCGTGTCGTCTCTCTTGTTGGAGCTGTAGACGACCGTGTTGGCCTCGTGCGCGTACCGGATGAGGTCCACGCCGTACTTCTTGCTGTACAGCGTCCGCTTGGGCTTGCCCTCCTGGCAGTCGTAGAGCACGATGGAGTCGTCGTCGCTGCTCGAGACGATCGAATGGCCGTTGGGGCTGAAATCCAGGCAGTTAATCTTGTCGGAGTTTTCGCAGAACACCTTGGCGACGCGAAAGCTGCGCAGCACGCCGTCGGTCAGCTTCATGGCGGCGGCTGAGGCGGCCGGGGCGGGGCCGGGGGGGCGGGGCCGGGGGCGGGGCGGGGCTGGGGGGGCGGGGCGGCGGGCGCCAAGGCAGCCAACGGCTGGGCCGCCTCCGCGCCTTCCCGCTGTTCGGACGTCAGTCTTCGGCCTGAGCGGTGCAGGCCCGCCGTCTGTCAGCCCTCACAGCCCCCTCACGGGCGACCGGCGCGGCGTCGGCTCGTCGTGTCCGCCATCTTGGGGCGACAGACAGCCGAAGGCGGGGACCTCGGCCAGCGCACGCTGGGGACACGGGACGCGGGGACGCCGGACGCGGGGACGCCGACGCCGGGATAGCGGTCACCGCAGGTATTTTCATTCGGTACAAGACTCACGGCTGGCAGGGAATTTTCTCCCTCAGGGAAATTTCAGGATTTTTAATTTTTTTATGATTTTCTGTTGAAATTCATCTGTCATGTTACTGCTGTTTTGAAGGTAATGCATCTTAGCTTGCTCATTCAGGTAGAATTTTCTTTGTTTTCTGTAGTCTTCCTAGGATATCTCTGTGTGTGAATTGGAAATCAGAAATCATTTTTCCAAGATTTCTTAGGGATTTTTGTATATTTGACTCGACAAAGCCTATTTTTTCTCTTGTTTATGGGATTTCAGTGACCGTAATAATATTAGATCTTTGCAGTAAGTTCAATATGTCTTTTACACTTTTTCTGAATTCCCAGCCTTTCATCTTTCTGGACTTCAGTTTGGGTACTTTTTTCTACCTCATCTTCCAGTTTATTTTTTTCTCTGCTTTTTGGTGATGTCTACTGAGTCACTAATATATCTTAATTATATTTTTCCAATTCTAGAATTTTTATTTAACTCTATAGATTGCAATTGTCGATAAAATTGTTCTTCCATTCATTCTTGAACATACTAATTATGGTTATATAAATTCCCTAATATCTCCAATATCTAGATATTGATGATATGATTTTATATCATCGCATATGTATAAATTGTATAAATGCAATTTATATTAATACTATATATGCAAATATAAATATCTATCATATATCTACATCTCTTGAATGAGAGAATAGTGCATTAGTATCTGGTTTCGTGATTTAAATATTTAATAAAAATTAAATGAGATCATCTTTCAATGTATCTTCCAAAATTCTGCTATTTCAAGATAAGCCCTAAACCACCATTTGTATTTCCCTAGTAAATGTAGGTTGTACCCTTACCTGAGAATTGTAAACTATAATCAAGTGTGATATAATTGTATACGTGTTTGTAACACACCTTTACTATAACCAAAAACTTTGTGAAAATGATTGTTTCAAACTACAGCATTTATTGATATTTTATTAAACTTACTATTTATTTTTTGCTACCCAAGTGCAATTTAAAATTAAGAGAAGAAAAAATGGACATGTATTATTGAGAATTTTAAATCTGAGTCACCATTTTTCTTTTAAGTACAAGTAATCTACATATTATATTTAAAGTCATACTCTGACCAACCTCAGTATCAAATTTGTACCTGACAGACCCAAAATAATGATATTGGTCTGAACAATCTCATGCTTTATGGGACTTGTGGAGGAAAAAAAGCACAATCGATCCTCTTTCATGAGATGCTGAGCCCTGTAGGCTTCCTTCAAAGGAGTTCTTTGTCCTCATGTGGAAAGAGTAAGGGAAAGGAAGAAGGAAAGAAAGAGCCAAACTCGGTTTTAATACAGAGTCTGTGAGAGTGATTCAGTGAGACAGAAAGCTTCACTGTGAGTCTATTATA
>NW_016107503.1:743929-758254 GCF_001604975.1 Cebus imitator
TGCCAGATCAAGAGTTGTACCCACAAATATTAACAAATCTAGAGAAGTGAAAAAAAAAATTCCTGTACTAAATTAGTTTTATTAAATGGCTGTCAACTGTGTTAACTTCCTATGGTGTTAACACTATTAAAAAACATCTTTTTCTATTACCTTTGTTTCTGGTAACACTATCATCTATCTATCTGTCTGTCTATATTTGGGAAAAATATTTTCTGTGTAATATTTATGCTTCAAAGCCTAAAAACCTAATGTTCAAATTAAACAAAAATAGTGATCTTTTTTTAAAAAAATAAAAACCCATGTCCCTAATATGCCCTGTAGTTGTTTGTGTGTGTTGATGTGAGGATGCATGTGTATGAGTGCTTGTACCTAGTGCATGTCCATACTTTTCTGTGTTTTATTATATGTGAACATACCAAATTGTGTGTGTGTGTGTGTATGTGTGTGTGTGTGTGTGTAATGTTTTGGTTTACAATATATTAACCTATAGCTTAATAATGTTACCCTACAAAATTCACGTTACTTCACATAAAAATCTAGATTTTCAGCTTCTCTTAGAATAGAGGAATATGGGAAAATACCAGGCCAACAACTTGATAAGGAAATAATTTGCTGAAGCTCTGCTCTCTTTAAACTGTGCACATTCCTTTCCCATAGTCCTATTTCTTTTACTGTCTCCCAGATTTGAGATGTCAGTTAACTTTTATGGCAGCTTGGATTATTTAATTGTAAATTTAGGAGGGAGATTTTTCTTCATGTGTCTATTAAAAATGTGAAAAAAAGACTCGTGGTCTGTGCAATTTAGATCAATGGTGTACTCACTCTTCTTAGAAGATGTGAAGAATATTTATATCTTTTTATATTCAAGGAGTGTTACTGTGAAAAGAGCAAAGACACTGTTTAAAAAATAAGTCACATTAAGATACATGCCAGAAATTAGAAATTTTAAATGACTAAAGAAGGAAAAAGACTAACCAAAAAATAAAAATGGCAAACCAACATGTTTTATTTTAGATGTTATGCTAAATATCTGCCCTTCTCTTTGAACACCCATATCTTTTAAAAAATTATTTGTGTTTTTCCTTATTGCTTCTAAAAAAAAGGCCCCAAAACAGAATGGGATACAAGTGCAGAATGTGTACGTTTGTTACATAGGTATATGTGTGCCATGGTGGTTTGCTGCACCTATTAACCCATCCTCTAAGTTCCCTCCCCTCGCTGCCCCTCCCCGACAGGCCCTGGTATGTTTTGTTTCCTTTTCTGTGTCTACGTGTTATCAGTGTTCAGCTCCCACTTATGAGTGAGTACATGCAGTGTTTGGTTTTTCTGTTCTTGTGTTAGTTTGCTGAGGATGGTGGCATCTATCTTCATCCATGTCCCTACAAAAGACATGATCTCATTCTTTTTATGGCCACATAGTATTCCATGGTATCAATCTACCACATTTTCTTAGTCCAGTCTATCACTGACAGGCATTTGGGTTGGTTCAATGTCTTTGCTATTGTAAATTGTGCTGCAATAAACATATGTGTGCATGTGTCTTTATAGCAGAATGGTTTATAATCCTTTGGGTCTATACCCAGGAATGGGATTGCTGGGTCAAATGGTATTTCTGGGTCTAGAGCCTTGAGGAATCACCACACTGTCTCCCACAATGCTTGAACTAATTTATATTCCCACCAATGGTATAAAAGTGTTCCTATTTCTCTACAACCTAGCCAGCATCTATTGTTTCCCGACATTTTAATACTCGCTATTCTGACTGTTGTGAGATGGTATCTCATTGTAGTTTTAATTTGCAATTCTCTGATGATCAGTGATGTTGAGCTTCTTTTCATATCTTTGTTGGCCACATAAATGTCTTCTTTTGAGAAGTGTCGGTTGATATACTTTGCCCACTTTTTGATGGGGTTGTTTGTTTTTCTCTTGTAAATTTAAGTTCCTTGTAAATTCTGCATATTAGACCTCTTTGTCAGATGGGTAGATTGCAAATCTTTTCTCCCATTCTGTAGGTTGCCTGATCACTCTGATAGTTTCTTTTGTTGTGCAGAAGCTTTTTAGTTTAATTAAATCTCTCTTCTCAATTTTGGCTTTTGTTCCAATTGCTTTTGGCATTTTTGTCATGAAGTTTTTGCCATGCCTATGTCCTGAATGGTATTGCCTAGGTTTTTTTCTAGTAATTTTATGGTTTTGGTTTTTACATTTAAGTCTTTAGTCTACCTTGAGTTAATGTTTGTGTAAGGTGTAAGGAGGGGATCCAGTTATAGTTTTCTGCATTTTGCAAGCTAGTTTTCCCAGCACCATTTACTGAATAGGAGCTCCTTTCCCCATTGCTTGTTTTTGTCAGGTTTGTAGATGTGTGGTGCTATTTCTGACGTCTCTGTTCAGTTCTGTTGGTTTATTTGCCTTTTTTGGTGCCAGTACGATGTTGTTTGGTTACCGTATTCTTGTACTGTAGTTTGAAGTCACATAGTGTGATTCCTCCAGATTTGTTCTTTTTGCTTAGGATTGTCTTGGTTATACGGGGTCTTCTTTCATTCCGTATAAAATTTAAAATAGTTTTTTTCTAATTCTGTGAAGAATGTCAATGGCAGTTTGATGGGATTATCACTGAATCTGTAAACTACTTTGGGCGGTATGGCCATTTTCAGGATATTGATTCTTCCTATCCATAGAATGGAATGTTTTTCTATTTGTTTGTGTCCTCTCTATTCCTTGAGCAGTAGTTTGCTGTTCTCCTTGAAGAGGTCCTTCACATCCCTTGTTGCCTGTATTCCTAAGTATTTTACTCTTTTTTTCAGCAATTGTGAATGGGAAGTCATTAATGATTTGGCTCTCTGCCTGTCTGTTGTTGGTCTAAAAAAATGCTTGTGATTTTTGCACATTGATTTTGTATGCTGAGACTTTGCTGAAGTTGCTTATCAGCTTAAGGAGTTTTGGGACTGAGATGATACAGTTTTCTAAATATAGAATCATGTTGTCTGCAAACAGAGACAATTTGACTTCCTCTCTTTCTATTTAAATGCCGTTTGTTTCTTTCTCTTGCCTGATTGCCCTGGCCAGAAATTCCAATACTATGTTGAAAAGAAGTGATGGGAGAGAGCATCCTTGTCTTTTACTGGTTTTCAAAGGGAATGCTTCAAGCTTTTGCCCATTCGATATGATGTTGGGTGTGGGTTTGTCAAAAATAGCTCTTATTATTTGAGATATGTCCTAGCAATACCTAGTTTATTGAGAGTTTTTAACATGAAGGGATGTTGAATTTTATCAAAGGTCTTTTCTGCATCTATTGAGATAATCATATGGTTTTTGTCATTGGTTTTGTTTATGTGATGGATTATGTTTATTGATTTGCATATGTTGAACCAGCCTTGCATCCCAGGGATAATGCCGACTTGTTTGTGGTGGGTAAGTTTCTTGTTGTACTACTGGATTTGGTTTGCCAGTGTTTTATTGAGGATTTTCACATCGATGTTCATCAGGGATATTGGCCTGAAGTTTTCTTTTCTTTCTGTGTGTTTTCCCAGTTTTGGCATCAAGATGATGCTGGCGTCATAAAATGAGTTAGGGAAGAGTCCTCTCTTTTTAATTGTTTGGAATAGTTTCAGAAGGAATGGTATGAGCTCCTCTTTGTACCACTGGTCAAATTCAGCTGTTAGTATGTCTGGTCCTTAGCTGTTTTTTGGTTGGCAGACTATTAATTACTGTCTCAATTTTAGAACTTGCTATTGGTCTATTCACAGATACGACTTCTTCCTGCTTTAGTCTTGTGAGGGTGTATTTGTACAGGATTTTATCTATTTCTTCTCGATATTCTAATCTATTTGCATAGAGCTGTTTATAGTATTCTCTGATGGTAGTTTGTATCTCTGTGGGGTCAGTAGTGAAACCTCCTTTATTATTTTTTTATTGTGTCTATGTGACTCTTCCTTTTCTTCCTTATTAGTGTAGCTAGTGGTCTACCTATTTTGTTAATTTTTTTTCAAAAACCAGTTCCTGGATTCATTGATTTTTTTGTTGTTGTTTGTTTGTGGGAGGGTTTTTCATGTCTCTATCTCCTTCAATTCTTCCCTGATCTTACTTATTTCTTGTCTTCTGCTAGCTTTTGGATTTGTTTGCTCTTGTCTCTCTAGCTCTTTTAATTGTGATGTTAGGTGTCAATTTGAGAACTTTCTAGGTTTCTAATGTGAGCATTTAGTGCTATAAAATTCCCTCTTAACACTGCTTTAGCTGTGTCCCAGAGAGTCTGGTACATTTTCTCTTTGTTCTCATTGTTTTCAAAGAACTTCTTGATTTCTACCTTAATATCATTATTTACCCTGGAGTCATGTAGGAGCAGGTTGTTCAATTTCCAAGTAGTTGTGTGGTTTTGAATGAGTTTCTTAATCCTGAGTTCAAATTTGATTGCACTGTGGTCTGAGAGACTGTTTGTTATTATTTAAGTTCTTTTGCGTTAGATGGGGAGTGTTTTACTTCCCATTACGTGGTTGATTTTAGAGTAAGTGCCATGTGGCACTAAGAATAGTATATATCTTAGAGATTTGGGATAGAGTATTCTCTAGACATATACTGTGTCCACTTGATCCGGAGCTAAGTTCGAGCCCTGAATATACTTGTTAATTTTCTGCCTTATTGATCTATCTAATGACAGTGGGGTGTTATAGACTCACAATATTATTGTATGGGAGTCTAAGTCTTCTTAGAGACCTTTGTAGATGTCTAAGGTCTTTACCGCTATGTAATACCCTTCTTTGTCTTTTTTGATCTTTGTTCGTTAAAGTCTGTTTTGTCAGAGACTAGGATTGCAACCCTTGCTTTTTTTTCACTTTCCATTTGCTTGGTAAATCTTCCTCCCTTTATTTTCAGCCTATATATGTCTTTGCACATGAGATGGATCTCCTGAATGCAGCACTCCAATGAGTCTTGACACTTTATCTGGTTTTCCAGTTTATATCTTTTAACTGGAACATTTAGCCCATTGACATTTAAAATAAGTATTGTTATGTGTGAATTTGATTCTGTCCTCATGATGTTATCTAGTTCTTTTGCACACTAGCTGATGCAGTTTCTTTGTAGTGTCATTGGTCTTTATATTTTTGTGTATTTTTGTGGTGGCTACTACTGGGTTTTCCTTTCCATATTTAGTGCTTACGTTAGGAACTCTTGTAGGGCAGGCCTAGTGGTGAGGAAATCCCTCTGTATTTTCTTGTCTGGAAGGGATTTTATTTTTCCTTCACTTATGAAGCTTAGTATGGCTGCATCTGAAATTCTGGGTTAAAAATTCTTTTCTTTAAGAATATTGAATATTGGCCCCCAGTCGCTTCTGGCTTTTAGAGTTTCTACTGAGAGGTCTGTTGTTAGTCTGATGGGCTTCCCTTTGTAGGTGATCTGGCCTTTCTCTCTGGCTGCTCTTAACAGTTTTTCCTTCATTTTGCCCTTGGAGAATCAGATGATTGTGTGTCTTGGGGTTGATCTTCTCTTGAAGTATCTTTGTTGTGTTCTCTATATTTCCTGAATTTGCATGTTGGTCTATCTTGCTAGGTTGGGGAAGTTCTCCTGAATAATATCCTCAAATGTGTTTTTCAGTTTGTTTGCACTCTCCCCATCTCCTTCCTGCACTCCAATCCATCGTAGGTTCAGTCTTTTTATCATGAGGTCCCATATTTCCTGGAGGCTTTGTTTATTCCTTTTCATTCTTTTCTTTTTTTAGTCTTGCCTGCATGTCTTATTTCAGCATGGTGGTCTTCAACCTCTGATATCCTTTCTTCTGCTTGGTTGATTTGGTAATTGATACTTGTGTATGCTTCATGAAGTTCTCATGCTGTTTTTCAGCTCCATCAGGTCATTTATGCTCCTCTCCAAACTGCTTATTCTAGTTAGCAACTCTTCTAGCCTTTTGTCACATTTCTTTGCTTATTTGCATTGGGTTAGAATATGCTCCTTTAGCTCGGCATGGTTTTTTGTTACCCATCTTCTGAAGCCTACTTGTGTTGATTCGTCCATCTGATCATCCAGTTTTGTGCCCTTAATGGAGATAATGTTGTGATCATTTGGAGAAGTGGTACTCTAGACTTTTGGGTTTTCAGCATTTTTTCATTGGTTCTTTCTCATCTTCGTGAGTTTGTCTAGATTCAATTTTTGAGGCTGCTGAACCTTGGATGGGGCTTTTTGGGGTGCTTTATTTGTTGTTGTTCATGCTTTGTTGTTGCTTCTGCTAGTTTGCTTTACTTTCAGTAGTCAGGTTCCTCCTCTGCAGGGCTACTCCAGTTTGCTATGGGTTCACTTCAGATCCTATTCATCTGATTCAATCCCATGCCTGGAGATGTCACTCAAGGAGGCCGGAGAATAAGAAAGATGAGTGCCTTCCCCTTCTTCTGGGACCTTTGACCTCGGGGGACTCAATCTGATGCCAGTAGGATTGTTCCTGTATAGGGTGTTTGACAACCCCTGTTTGAGGATCTCATCGAGTTGGGTGGCACAGAGAACAGGATGCATTTAAGGAAGCACTTTGTCCCTTGGTGGAGGGGGTGTATTTTGCTTGGGGGAAACCCACTCTTCTGGGCTGCCCTGAATCTTCAGAACTACCAGGAGGAAAGTCTAAGTCTGCTGGTCCTCAGAGACTGTGGCCACCCTTCACACTAGGGACTCATTCCTAGGGAGATCCAGACTCTGTTCCTGAGCCTCTGGCTAGAGTTATTGGAGTTCCTGCAAGTAAGCCCTGCCCAGTGAGGAAGGATGAGTTAGGGTCTACACACAGACTGGCACACCAGTGTTGGGCTGTGTGGGACCCGGCTTGGGACCAAGCCATCCAGCCTCCCTGGCTGTAGCAGGGGAAAAAAATGCAGCCTGGAGCTACTGAGGTGTATGATACCCTTCCCCCACCTAGGGAGCTTAACATGTTAGGCAGTTGAGAGCCCCAGTACTGACTGCTGCCCCTCCCTCAAGGAGCTCAAATGGTTTAGACAGCAGGCAGTGGCAGCTGGTGCTGGCCACCCCTTCTCCCTGGAGTTTCATGGGCTTCAGCAGATTCCAGCTGAGAGGTTGTTGAGAATCTGTATGTTCCAGGGTTGGGACACTAGGCCCTGGTGGCATGGGTTCGCAAGTGGGATCTTCCAATCTGTGGGTTGCACAGTTCCGTGGAAAAAGCACAGTTTCCCTGGCTGGGTAATGTGCTCACTCACTGCCTCTCTTAGCTAGGGGGACGGGGCTCCCCTGCCCCTTGTGGCTCTCAGGTGGGCCCCGTACTACACTGTTCTTCCTTCCTCTCCATGAGTCATGCCAGCCTCCTAGTCAGTTCTTATGAGAGAACCTGAATACCCTGGTTGCTGGTGAAGGATTCACGCAGTAATCACAAGGTCCCACAATAGGACATCTGCAAGAGGAGGAGCAGGGAATCCAGTTGTGTCCCAAAGCTGACAAACTTGAAGTGCCACGTTCAATGGCATGGAGCACAGAAGAAAGATGGAGGCTGGGAGGCTGAGCCAGTCTTGAACACCTATATTTTTATAATCTTCTCAAGTTTCAGAAACTTGAAAATTATCATTATCACCTGTGATGTGATACATACTAAATATTCTGTCAGTGTTAGTGGAAGGCAAGGCCTAAGAAGGTTGAAATGTATATAATCATTTTCTCAGCCATTCTTGTTGCCAGAGTTTGGGCAACAAGAATGGCTGAGAAAATGATGATACACATTTGATTATATGCAAATGTAAATAATGATTATATAAATGATTATATACAAAGTCTAGGGTAATGTATATTAATGATTATATACAAAGTCTAGGGTATAGACTTTGTATATAATGTAGCTCAAAGTTGAGCTGCAGGTATCACATGCTTTACCCTAGACTTTGAATTAAGAGTAAAAGGTTAAACCATTTGGAAACAAAATATCTCTTTCTCTTTGTCAGGCTAATTTCAACAAGATGGACTCTGAGGTGGCCTCTGCTTCATGCCAGTTACTCATCTAGCGCTATTAGTGTCAGTAGAACCACATCTAGTTTATAGTGGAGATGGCCATGGTTTTCTCAACTGTTTTGAGCAGTGATTTGGGACACTGTTATTGACACTGCAAACTCGGATTAGCTGAAGTTTCTTTTATTTCAATTAAGGGCCCTTAGAATCACTCACATTGGTACCAAAACCCTTTCAGATTTTCAGAAAATCCTCATTAGTTACCTGGATCAAAGGCAAAAAAAAAAAAATTAAAAAGTACTATACAGGAATGAGATTCTTTTAGTTTGTAGTAAGCTTTAGACAGATTAAAGCAAATGTTTTTTTAGAAGAGTACAACAAAGCAGGGCAGGCTTAAGTAAACTATAGATTTAATCGAGGGAATGTTGGCCATAGACTATCATAAGGGTAAAAAGAGATTAAAGAGATGGTAGGTTTAGTGGACTGTAATTTCAGATTAGTTTGAAGTCCATTGGAATTAGTGTTTTAGAAAAAGTTGATTGAAAAGAAAGAGACGGTTTTATTTAAATAGCTGATTATTTTAGCAACAGCAAAAAAATTAGGCAGGTGTGGTGGTGCACACCTATAGTCTCAGCTATTCAGGTGGCTGATGCAAAATTTTGAACCTGGGAGGCAGAGGTTGCAGTGAGCCGAGATCCCAACGCTACACTTCAGCCTGGGCAACAGAGCAAGATGCGATCTAAAAATAAAAAATAATAATAAAAAAAAAAACAGAATTGATGCTTTTAATTTCAGATGTTGGTATATGTACAGTTCTCCTCTGCAGGTATTTGCTCTATTGATACCATACATTTAAATTGTACATAGGCTGTAAGTTTCCTATTATTGTCTTTGTTTAAACACAATTATCTTTTAAAGATATTTAAATAATGTGATAAAAAATTGTTATATTTACTCATGCACTTAACATTTTTGCTATTTCTTGCATTGTTGTGGGAATTCATGTTTACATCTGGCATCATTTTTCTTCCTGAAGGACAAATTTTGACATTTCTTTCTCTTGGTAAGGCTAATTGCAGCAAGATTGACTTTCTTGCAGTACAGATCTGCTGTATTACTTCAGCTTTCCTATGTCTGAATTTGTAGCATTAGTTTCAGCTTTTGCATGGCTGAGAATGTCTTGATTTGGCCTTTGTATTTGAAAAATATTCCTTTTTAATTTTATTACTTTAAATAAATTGCTTCACAATTTTCTCACTTGAATTGTTTCGGATAAGAAATCTGCTGTCCAGTTTAAATTGTACATTATATGTCATTTTCCTCTGGCTACTTTTAAGACATTGTCACTGGTTTTAAGCAGTTTAACTAAGGTGTTCTGCTGTGTTTTGTGCTTGACTTTTAACTTCTTGGATCTGTTGGTTCATTTATTTTCCATTTTTTTAACTTAAAAATATTGTTTTTATTAGTTATTAACACAAGAAAATAAGTTTAAAATCTGCAGCTATTCATTTTAAAACTTTAAAGATAGAACTGTTTTCTGTATTTCCAAAGCAATAGTTTTTGAATCTTGACTGCTGGATCATCTCAGTATCTCTCATTCACCAGGTAAATGGTATCAGTATCATTGATAAGTTGTAACTTCTTTATCTGGAAGTTATTTACTTAAACTGGCTCTGCTACAATATAAAACACTTATTTAGTTACATATATAGCACTGGCTATATGGAAAGTACTTTGTTTTTGGAGAACTCGAGGTTCTCTGTAGTTACCATAAACATATAAAACAATATTGTGTCCACAGTATATTGTTGCTGTGGCTTTTCCTAATTTTTTTTGTCTTCCCAATATCTCAAAATGCAGTAATAGTATGTGTATTGTCTAACACTATTTGTACCACATTGCTGGGAAATGCATTCTTAAAACAGATATGAAAAGAGGAGTCCTAATAGCAATACGATGAATATGCCCTAAGAAGTCACATAGATTTAGTAAGAGACAGCTTTCTTCTTCAATCAATTAAGAGTCTGTGCCGCTAAAGTAAATCTGTAGATTCAATTAAAAAGGGGTATAGTATTCTTCTCTGTAGTTTTCAGCCTCCACTAATATTTCTCAAGATCTCACTCTGCTATAATTAATGAACATTTATTCTAGAGCCTCTAATAACTTTAATCAACATACTTACCTTCTAGTGCCATTAAAAATGTGCATCTTTTTATTTGCATTTTTTTTTTAATGTGAAGTCAGGTACTGTGATGGTTAAATCGTGTGTCTAAATTGACTTAACCATGGGTGTCCAGATATTTAGTCAAGCATTATTCTGGGTGTTTCTACGAGCATGTTTTTTTGATGAGTTAGCCTTTAAAATGAAAGACTCAGTAAAACAGATTACCCTCCATAATATGACTGGGCCTCATTCAATCAGTTGAAGGTTTGAATAGAACCAAGAGCCTGACCCTCCATTGTAAGAGAAAGTTCCTCCTGCCTGAATGCTTTTGTGCTGGGACATTAGTTTTTTCCTGCCTCTAAACTTGAAATGAAACATTCACTCTTCATGCATCTCAAGCCTGCCAACAGCAGATCTTGGGATTTGTCAACCTCCAAAATCATGTAAATCAATTCCCCGTAAGTCTTTTTGTGTGTACACACATACACATGCTCTATGGCTTATATTGTTTTCTGGAGAACTCTAATACAAACTCGGGCTTAAGCAAAAATCTTACTGAATGAAATTTTCATTGTGCAGCAACATTCTACAATTTAGATAAATGGTAAATTTCCTAACTTCACTTGAAGAACTGGCAGCAAAAGCTATTAATGTTACATTGAAAAAATTTAAAAAAGTAAAATAATCTAATAATGAAAGAATAATTTGCAGGAAAAATATCTAGCATGAATATAAGAAATATGTTAGCCTGTCCATTGAAAATTCAAATATGGTAACATTAGCACCTTTGATAAAATCTAAAATGACTAGGGAACATAGTTGCACCCTAAAAGATAGGCAGGCAGAGAAAAAGCTTCCTTTTCTCTTGGCACAGTTAATAGTAAAAGTATCTGCCAATAAAAGCTTAGAGGTATCTCTAAACAGCAGAATTATACCAAAATTTATTCTCATAGGATTTTGTTTTTGTTTAAAGCAGGAGGAGCTATTATAAGACATGGTTTTACAATGGTAAAGGTTATCAAAGAGACGGAGTTTCGCTCTTGTTACCCAGGCTGGAGTGCAGTGGCGCAATCTCGGCTCACCGCAACCTCCGCCTCCCGGTTTCAGGCAATTCTCCTGCCTCAGCCTCCTGAGTAGCTGGGATTACAGGCACGTGCCACCATGCCCAGCTGATTTTTAGTATTTTTTGTAGAGACGGGGTTTCACCATTTTGACCAGGATGGTCTTGATCTCTTGACCTCGTGATCCACCCGCCTTGGCCTCCCAAAGTGCTGGGATTACAGGCGTGAGCCACCGCGCCCGGCCTAGAACAATTTTTTTTTGAGGAGTTTAGTATGAGTTGTCTTAAGTGTATCAGCATTCCCAGACTAAATAATAACAATTTGATGTGTATGCACGGTAAGGAGCAGTCATAAATGTGTGCTATTCCCTTCTTTCCTAAACAGCACTTCTTCCATTCTGATGCTCACACCTACTCACAAAGCCAACACGTATATTATTCATTGTAAAGATA
This sequence comes from Cebus imitator, assembly GCF_001604975.1. Taxonomy (NCBI): domain Eukaryota; kingdom Metazoa; phylum Chordata; class Mammalia; order Primates; family Cebidae; genus Cebus; species Cebus imitator. The sequence continues at coordinate 755,524 of NW_016107503.1, forward strand.
TGGTTATGTTCTAATGGCGATCACATTTTTTAAACTAAACATCATATCATTGTTCATGGATAGTGGTGTTCATGTTTGAATTGTTAAAATTTCAATTGTTTAATTCTATTTATCTACGTAGATCCTACCTTACTGACCAATTTACACTGAGTTATTTAGTCTACCCTGTTTTTTTTTTTTTTGAGGGAAAAGTAATGCACTACTTTACAAAAGAACAAATAACATGATACAGGTGGCCTACCTTTCTAGAAAATTTGTGAAAAGAATTAATAAGCATTCATTTATTAAATAAAATCAGTGGAGATAGTTCTGTTAAGGATTTATCTTTAGTCTTTGTGGAATTAAAAAAATGCTCTTTTAAGGTCTTCCTTGTACAGGTATTGATGGACTTACGACCTATGCAACTTATGACCATTTGACTTTACGACCACAATCGCTAGCCACCACTGCTCCGCCTCTGTCAGCGCAAACTTTGCCCAGCTGGGCGTATGACAGTGCGGACCAGCTTCAGGCAGCACTACCATCTCCGCGTGCACCATTTCAACTGTACATATAGCCTACTCAACTTACGACCAAATCGTGTTACGACTGGTCTGCCGGTCCCAATCGTGGTCGTAAGTCGAGCTCTAGCTGTGTATACCTGGAATGTTTTATCTGCCTCTCTGCTCCCACTGGGAACATCACATGTGTCTGTTTGTCTCTCTCTCTCTCCCTTTTCTTTTACTTCCATAAAAAACTCTGCTTTCATGAAGATCTCTCAAGTAAAAATGATAATAGTTCTAATCTCTTGAGGACCTACTAATAGAATGAAACAATACCGTGATATATTGTCCTTAATCCTATCAACAATTCTTCCATCTTTCCTTATTCTCATATTCAAATGAGAAAATTAAGGAATAAAGTGGTTGAATATCTTATCAAAATTCATAAAACATAATTATATTTATTTCTATTTTGGAATTAATCTTTTCTAGCTCCTAGTACATTTTTTGAGTACATATTCTCTTTCATTTAGTAAGCTTTGAGCTGCCTTAATTTGCAAAATGTCTTATTTGTATCTCTGTCACTATCATGCCTTCTTTATTACCTGAAATTCAGTATGTGGTTACACACACATTTAATAAAAATGAGATAACATAAAATATATTTATGAGTCTGAGTTTTTTCCTTTTTAAAGTCTAAGTGACTGTCCTTGCAAATATTTCTTAAAATATTTCATACACATTAAATTAACATAAATTGTGTGTATTATTCCTATTTAATAATGTGTGAATTTTAGTTTTTGAATTTAAGAATTAGCTACTAAGACAAAAACAATCATTGTTAAATAAGGTTGGGGAAAAAAAAAAAAAAAGACAACTAAAGGCCTAGACACCCAGGTGGAAGGCAGTTTAAACTGGGTTCTTTGAAAAATTTTGAGCAAGGCTTACAGAGAAACTCTGTGATTATGGTATTACAGTTTTCTCAAAAAATTATATTGAGAAGAAATTATATTGAGTCTTTTTTTTTCTTTAATAGTACTAAGTTGGGAGATACATATTCTTATGTCCTACTGAAAAATAAAACTATGCCTCAGGGAATCATTCAAATTAATATTCTCTTACTCTTTCTGATAGTCTGGGTATATGTTTCCTAAAATTCTAGGGCTCATGTTCAGTTTTGTCCAAATATAACTGCAATGCCCTAAAGCCACTGCAAATGTACTTTTCCAATTTTAGAATAAAGGTATAAGAAAGAATGTTAAGAGTATAGAAACAATGTCCCTATATTTATTTCTAAACATACTGTTTCTAAACAAATTAAATGAACAAATCGTAATTGGACTTTTTATTATCTATGTATTATATTTTGCTTTTTAAAGTAGAAACTTTACTCACAAACTGTTTTTCTGTTAGCTTTGGTGTTCTCTGATACACTCATTTTTCTATGGGCAAATAAGAATTTTAAAGGGTATTCAGTTCCTGATTTCAAGGAATAGCCATCTTGGGAAGAAAAGGCACATATATGAATATGTATGAAAGGCACATATATGTATATATATAAAATTTTTCCACACATATAAATAAAACTACACAAGGGGAAAATATATATACATATATATTCTCCAAAAACCACATATAGTTATAGTGATGAAAACTGGCATACATTGCAAGGATTATGAGTGATATATGGTTAATAAGTATAAAGCTCAAAAATTCAGGAGTATTCAGAGATCTCTTTTGATTTTGTAAGTTGTCAGGGTTTTATAAGCATTAAGAAATGTATCTAATTTTGAGCAGTTTTGCTTCCTGTAGTAAGGAGTGTGTGTGTTTCCTTTCATAGCACATATTATTTTTATTGTGACTCTATTGCAATAGTGTAATTGCTGAAATGAAGAAAACACACTTTATGGCCTGGCTGCTTTTGTATAGTGAAACTTAGCTTAACTATTGAATCAATGTTTAGTTTATGAAATTGTATTCAGAATTTTGTCTCAAGTAAACTAGAGATCCTCAAAAGTCTTGTGTGTGTGATAAGAAAACTGGGAAATCCTTAGAAAAATGCAAATGCCTGAAATCTATTCATGTATTTGGCCTAGACATCTGCATTTTAGTTTTCTGTCCATTCAAGAAATCCTGACTTAGGGCGCCAGTAGAGAACGTCTTGAGCAGTGCTACTGTGTATGCTATCAGGTGAAAGCGTTCTGGCTATCTTACCTACTGCCATATCTACAGCAACTTGCACAGTTTTT